>NC_056731.1:1482736457-1482856457 GCF_019279795.1 Protopterus annectens | reverse complement strand
TACCTCTCAACTATGCAGATTTTTGCAGAATGTCCAGATGTTTGCCTTACATTTTGGGTCCATTTTTCATAACATTGTGTTTGTCTGGCAAATTAATAGCAAATCATTAAAGACTGAAGTTAGAAAGTAATGACAGACATTTGAGTTTCAGACTTCTTACCCTTCAGAGAATTCATGCTACTGCAAAACTTGTTAATCTATCAACTTTCTATATTTGTAAGAACAATATTTATCAATTATCCCTGTTTTTCTTTATGGCTTTATACAGATTTCTTGCTCTAAGAGGTTGAGACATATGTATGGGACTCCAACATTGCCATCCATGCAGCTGTCCTATGACCCCACTGTTTGTAAGTCCCTCATATAGAACCACGGATTTTGCTTACTTGGGACCTACAGCATATTCTGGGCAGCCATTATCTGGCAGAGAGTTCCTGTTGTCCCACATAGCTGTCCATTGTCTGCTGCTATCCCGGTAGCCCACTCCATTCACTTGCATACATGCAGCAATAGCATACATATGCTACCACAGTCTACAATACCATTTATTTGCTGTTAAGAAGAGTGGCTTACCTTGTGCCTGTATCAGTCGAAAGGACAGTGCTTCAAGACTGACTCTATTAGATGCACACAGCGCACAGCCTATACATAGTAAGGTACAGGTAGTGTGATGTGGCTGGCATCCTTTTTACTGTGTGCATGTGTATCAGAGAGAGGTGTCAGTCCCTGAGTCCTTAGGTTGTCAGTGTATCTGCTATGCATTGCCACTTTGCCAACGCCAGGGTGTACTGGCATGCCTACATCTTCCTACAGGGACAGGCTCAGGGGGTTCCTCCTCCAAGTTCTCCTGTGCCTGTGGGGACCTTGGCAATGGTGGGGGACTGTGTTTCCCTTCCCTGTGATGCTCCTGTTGCAGCTGTTTCTGCAGGATCATATTGTGCAGCATAGGTTCATAGGTTCATAAGTTGGTACTAGGTTATCAGCCCTATAGCCTATACAAGCCTAGCCATAACAATTCCCTGGCTATTTCTTCCCACAATATTTACTTCCCTGAACCCCTGTCTAGCAGGGTGACTGACATTATCCACAGGGTAAATTTCCTATCTCCCATCCAGTCAGCAAGGTTCCTTTTGAAGAGAGCCAAGGAGGTGCTCTGCTTGACATGTATGGGCAGTCTATTCCAGAGTATGGGGAGTCTCTGGGTCTGGAACCTGTCCCTCCAGCATGTCTTGTTCATTGTGATGACAAGGTTTAGGTCCCTGGAGCACGTGGCTCTGATGGATTGGGATTTCTTTAAGTGTAGCATGTCCAACAGCTCTGGGTTTGACATGGCTTTGTATGTTAAGCATAGATCGCATACGAGTAGACGATATGCGATAGAGTATAGCTGGAGTTTTTTTAGTCGGTCAGCTTAGGGCATCTGCTTTAGGCTTGTGATTCTTTTAGTGAGGTGTTTCTGCGGCCTTTCCAGTTGTTGCAGATGTCTTGTAAGGTACATACCAAATGGGGCATTGTACTCTATGATGGGTCTAATGAGGGATGAGTACAGTGGGGCAATTACCTCCTTTTTTCTGGATGAGAAGCTCTTAGTCATGAGGTGTGCCACATAGAAGGATTTCCTGACTGTTGTGGCAATGTGGTTATCGAAGGTGAGACCACTGTCCACCTGTGTTCCTAAGTCTCTTATCACACTTTCAGTGTTTAGTGTACTGCCACCTATGTGGTAATTCATGGGTACATGGTTTTTCCCAAAGGGGGTAACTATACACTTCTTGGCATTGAGCTTCAGCCCATGGCTCTGGCACCAAGCATCTGTTTCTGTAAAGCCCTTTTGTAGAATATCCACATCATTGGGGGATTCAGTAATGGCTACCAATTTGCAGTCATCTGCAAACTTTGTTAGCCAAAGTCTCTTAGTGTTGGCCTGTACTTCAGAGAAGTAGATGCCAAACAAGACAGCTCCCAGGACTGAAGCCTGAGGTACTCCATTTTTTACTTGTCTGGAGCTAGAGTTAGAGTTGGCTGCTTTTACTGTGTGGGTTCTGTCAGTAAGCCAGTTGGCAACCCATTGAGTGATGTAGGGATTATGCCCAGCTTAGTAAGTTTATCTAGCATGGCAGATACTATGAACATATGTGCATATGTGGCTGCAGAGTACTGCAGGGCTCCACCAAATCTGTCAAGGCAGCAGAACTGTGACTTGGGCAGCCCAGAGACATGCTCTACAATGTTCCTAGTTTGTGCGTGTGCCTCATCATGGTGTTCTTTAATTGGTGTGTATGCATTTTGGATGGGTGTCATCATCCACAGTTCCAGTGCGTAACCAGCATCCCCCACTAGATGGCTGTATGGGATGTCCCCCCATGGCAAATGCCTGGTACAGCTGTGATGCGAGCCAGATGTGGGAGTCATGACAACTGACAGGGCTGCCGGCACACACATTGATGATAAGGCCCTGGGCATTGCATATGACCTGGTAGTTGATGGAGTGATACCCCCTATGGTTGACATACACTCTTCCCTCCTTACTGGGTGGTGCTTTGATGTACACATGAGTGCAGTCTATGGCACCCAGTACATCTGGGTAGTACGCTACATGATAGAAGAGATGCATATTGCTGGTCCTCTCCTCAGGGGTGTTGGGAAAATAAATGTGCTCACTGGCATGTGTTCGCATGACATCCAGAAACTGGTGGAGTACCCTGAATGCAGATGCCTGTGAGACCCCCATGATGTCCCCAGTTGGTCCTTGGAAAGTACCTGTAGGTAGTATTCTTAAGGCTACACATACCTTTGTTTCCACTGAGATGGGTTCGCCTCTGTTGGCTCTGGGTCTGAGGTGAGGGCGGCAGAGCTCAGTGAGTTCCTGTAGTATGTCCCTGTCCACCCTGTAGTGTTCTACTATCTCCAGCTCATGTAGCCCTTGAAAGATTACCCTGAGCTTGAACACTCTTCTCCTCAATGTGGGCCTATTATCAGCATCATCATCATCATCATTACTGACCTCAGCCTGTAGTGCATACAGATGTAGGCAAAGCAGCAGCAGCCCCTATCATTTTGTCAGTTAAAATTCCCAAGTGTGTACTCCAATGGTGCAGAGTATGTGGAAAAAATCAGATTGAAGGGTGTATGCATACTTTATACTAGTGTGCTGCAGATGCAGCCTGTGTGATTGGCTGACTATGATACATTCCACCTGCCAGCCATATTATTGAGAGGTTTGAATGGGACAGTATCAGTGGAACAGGGCTTGACTGACTTTCTTAGGCTATTTCCTTTTATTTTTGTATTTTTTTTTCAATTTCTTCCACTGCTATGCTCCACGTTGCTCCACGCAAACCCGTGGAGCTAGTGTAAACATTGCTTAGCAGTTTGGACCCTCCCCTTAGCTTTTTTTTAACTAGCTAAAACATGAGCTGCAGGACTACTTATAGCTTAGTAGCCCCAGACACACACCCCTGCTTAGCTGTGCTTAGCTGAGCTCAAACAGGTGCCGCTAAGCTCCAATCTACTTACATATGCTGTGACACACACCCCATCTCATGGTATCTATCTGTTCTGCCAACACCAACACAGTTCTAGCCCTGCCACTGTTAGTACTTATGAACATGATGGTCCTTTTTGCGATTCAGTAACCCTGGCTCATTTACATACATGTAATTGCGTATACCCTGGATACAGCACTACACCAGCGCCTATCTCCTTAGCTACCACATTAATCTGCTATTGCATGACTCTGCATGATGACCACTACACTGAAATAACTTTGCATACCTTTATATTTCATATTTTACACATTTTATTTTATTTAATTTTTTTTGCAAAATAGCATGCCTGCGTGTGACTTAAACGTAGCATAAGTATTAAAAAAAGATTATTTTTCATATATTGCATTACTTTTTCATCTCAATGGCCATAAATTTGGCTATTTACATGGCTACTGTCGCATATACAACCTTTTATTTGGGCCGTTACAGCCCCTGTTTAAATTTTGTAGTCCAGTACACAGTTTGTAACCGCTTACATTTGGTCTGCAGACACAGCACCTACATGGATGACTTTCTGCTTGCTGGATCAGGAAATCACCTCATTTGCATGGTTTTCACCAGCAGATGAGGTGATTTGCATTCCCCGGACACTTCCACCCCCAGCCCTGTTTCCTGGATCACTCAATGACCATATTCCGTGTTTGAGATGCAACACTATTCCTCCAAGGAGAAACGCTCCCTGTAGCATTTAGTGATCTACTCCAATTGTTCTCTAATATAAATTCAAATAATGTACAAAAAAGATCTATTCTATGTCTTGTATATCCTACTCAACTGCAGTTTAACATACTCAATACCATCTGTATTTGGTATCACTGTGAACAGTGATACTAAGTCAAGAGTTACAAAGAATATTGCAGTGGTCCTGTTTATACTCCTAGAGAAGTTATATAAATCACTTAAACAATTTTCAGTATCTTTCAGGACTGAAGCTATGTTGTCCAACACTGGTCTCAAAGTTTTCTTCTACAAGTATGGATAAGGGTTCAGTCACCCATCCTTTGCTGGATCCTAGGATCATAGGAGGTTGCTAGGTTAATGACCACAGTGCCCTTACAAGCTTTGCCAAGTTCAACCACTGTTCCCAAGGGTGTCTGGTTCAAGCAGACACTAAAGCCAGCACCTATTGCCCCTGTCCAAAAGGGACACAGGTGGAACCCCTGGGGTGAATTTCCAGTTGCCCATCCAGTCATCCAAATTATGCTTAAATAGGGCCAACGAAGAGCTTTGTTTAACATGAATAGGAAGCTGGTTCCAAAGTTGGGGCAACCTCTGTGAGACAAATCTGTCTCTCTAGCAAGTTCTGTTGATGTCACATAACAGGTTAAAGTCCATTGAGTAAGTGACCCATTTGCCATTTGCCTTGCGAATGTGCAACATTTCCATTAAAGCTGGTCAGAGATTGCTCTATATGCAAGGCACAGGCTGGCTCTCAGCAGTGTGTACAACACATAGTAAAGTGACAATGGTTTCAGTCTGTCCAAATAAGACAGATCTCAAAGACCCTGAATTTTCTTTGCAAGGAACCTTTGTGGTCTCTCCAATTGCTGCAGGTATTTAGAAAGGAACACACCAAAGGGAGCATTGTACTCTATTGTTGGTCTGATGAGGGAAGAGTACAGGACAGTTATAACCTCTTTTTTCTGTAGGTAATGCCTTTACTTATGAGACGAGCAATATAAAATGCCCTTCTTACCACTATGGAGACATGATGATCGAAGTTAAGGTTTCTGTCGACCTGTGTGCCCAGATCTCTCACGACTGACTGTGTGCTCAACATATTGCTGTTGATGTGGTAGTTTGCAGGAAGATCACCCTTGCAGAAGGGGATGATAATGCATTTTTTTACATTAAATTTAAGACCATGACTTTGACACCAGCCATTAGTCTGCATAAGACCTCCTTGAAGGATGTTGACATCGATAGGGGATTAATGATCGCTCCCAGTTCGCAGTCATCAGGAAACTTTGTCAGCCACAGTTCTTTAGTTTTAGCCTGTACTTCAGAGAAGTAGATTCTAAACAGTAGGGGTGCCAGAACCGATTCCTGTGCAACAGCACTGGTTACAGGTCTGCTGGAGGAGGTGGAGTTCCCTACTTTGACCATATTAGTTTTCTATCAGTGAACCAGTTTGCAACTGATCTGACAATATATGGGTTGATACCCAGCTGGGTGAGTTTATCAATTATGCTTGAGTGAGGGATTGTGTCAAAGCCCTTGGCTAAGTCTAGGTAGGCTGTATGCACAAATTTGCTCTCATCTAGGGCTTTGGTGACTGTCTTGAAGAAGTCCACCAAGTTTAAGAGGCATGATCTCCCTTTGACAAAGCCAAACTGGGTTAGGTCAAGTGTTTGGAGATTTCCTGTATCTTTGTTAATAAGTTCCATGATGATTCATTCCATGGCCTTGCAGATAAGGCTGGTCAGGCTAAGGCTAATGGGTCTATAGTTCCCATGGCCCATGTATGCACCCCCTTTGTGCAAAGGGATGAAGGTAGCTGTTTTCCATTCCACCAGTGCTTAGGCTGTGATTGAAAACCATGCCCAATGGTGATGCTAATTCCTGTTTTATCCCAAGTAGAACACAGCCCAGGATGTTGTCTGGTCCCATAGATGCTGTATTTTTGGCCTTAGAGAGGGCATTTAAGACTTGCTCCTCAGATAAACTAGGTTCGGGACAGGTGTTAGGGATGTTTCGGGGTATATGTGGTGGGGACAGGGAAATGAAGTTTTTACTGAACCTGTCAGCCAGCAGGTTTGCTACATCCACAGGTTCTTTATATGTAATACTATTAACTACGAGTTCAGTGCAAATCTGGGCTTTACATTTCAGGTTATGGATGTAATTAAAGAATGCCTTGTGGTTATCCTTAGTTAGGGAAGCTAATTTGGATTCATAGTTAGCTTTGGAGGACTTCACTAGGAGTCTTATTTGCTTCTTTAAGTTGTGGAGGGAGTGTTTCCAGTTTGAGAATGTTCCTTCCTACTCTTAGACAGCAATTTATTTCTTCTGTTATATAGCCAGTATTTGTGAACCAGTTGGATGAGCATTTGGCATCTTACTGCACATTGATATTAGGAAGTACTTACAGAGGTCTGCAGTTCTGTTAAAGAAGTGATGATTTACAAAAAAGTGCCCACATAAAATCTAGATGTACATTATTTTAGGTATTTAAAGAAAGGCCCTCATATTTATGAACACTGTGTGCAAATGCGTAAATGCAGCTTGTACAGCATTTTTAGTATGCTGCCAGAAATTATGATAATTAGTCCCAGGAGTGCGCATTCTCATCCAATTTTCTATAATTGTGCCATAGCATATCAGGAGCTCCTGTGCTCAGGATGTCTTACAGTGCTGAGTACCCTGGCAGCCCTACAGAACAGAGTGAAGCAAGGCAGTATTGTGATTTATGATGTGCCTTAATGGAGACTATGGGATGCATAGGTGGATCATGAATACACCTGTGGACTTTTGGTAGTCCATACAACATGGGTATGACATGAATTTCAACTGTAAAATATTCAGAGAAATCATGATTAATCAAACTCGTCATAAGTAAGTCATGCACAAAGAAATGCACTCTATCAGTCAAACCCAGTGTTTGTTGTTTATTAATAAGTGTTTTACTTGCATGCCAAAGTGTTTGCTGTTACAGCTGCCATTTGGTGAATCAGGGTGTGCCACCTAAGTTTTGCAAATGAAGACCATTACGATTTGTAACAAAATAAAGTAGACAATGAGTTTCAAATGCTTGAGGGAGGAAGTGCTATTAGTACTGTAAAAGAATGCAAATGAGCAGCTTCCACTGCTCCTGTTGATAAAAGACATGATGACATATTTATTTGTATTATGAGCTGAACTTAAATAAGCTTGAAAGCACTGAGACTTATTCTCTGACTATAGTGGAAGAACTGAGGGCCATTCTGAGTAGTGAGACATTGTTTTCTAAGGTAGATACTGCTGCTATTAAAAAGAATTATTCCATGTTGAAGATTACAAAATCTGATGATTGATACACATAAAATATTGCTTGTGTGAGGCTATAATTTGATGTGAGTTCTGCACCATTTATATTTCAAAGAATAATGTATACTTGGACGATATGCTGATTATTTGAAAGAATACTGGAGATTTAAAAACATTCCATTTGTGATGGCACAGCTCTAAATATCAATGTTTTTAAAGCATGATGTGACCCATTGCTAACTACCTGTGTTTTATGACTGCCATATTGCTGGCATTTTGAGAAAAAGGCTACACAGCAAATTACTGCAGCTATGTTATTGGCAGCAGTCACGCTCTTCAACTGCAATGAAGGGGCCATGGTTCCATTCGTCACATGACCAAAATGACAAGAACAGCAAAGTGGTGGACCAGGGAATCTGTGCACTTGTGTGTAACCGCAACAAAAAGTGCCTCATAAGGCAACTCAGGCACTGTGAGCACAGAGGGTCAGCACAACAAAGTAACCGCACAGTTCATCATATAAATGGGAAGGAAAGGGGGAGGCAGCAAATGTAGAAAAGGGTAAATAGGAAGTATATGAGCATACACATGGGTAATCATAGGAAATGATAGGTGGAGGGAAGAAATACATATTTTTTATAGAAAGGCTCCCACTTTATACACAAGAAGAAGATGGGTGGATAGGAAGCGAACAGGCAACTTACATTGGATGGATAGAAGGATCAGGGAAGGTAGCATCGGCAGACAAACAGGACAGGGGTGGGATAGACTCATAAGGTGAAAACAACAGTAGATGCTGATGCAGACATATTGAGAGAAAACAACTGGTGATGGAGTGGTTGGACTACAAAGATTTTAAGGGGAATGACACATATGTGAGGGTGTCACCAGAATGAAGTTAGGATTGTGTAATTGGGGCCTGTCTAACCAGCCTTAATGACAGCCCAAACAGAAATCATTTATTTCTGTGGCTGATCCATTGGAAAAACCATACTTCTGCTGGTCTGATTATCAGGACCATCCAGTCACAAAACTTTACTATCCATGCCTGAAGCTGCTCTATTATACTGGCGCAGGTGTACAATTACCAGCATACCTCAGATGCAACCGGCCTCCACATCTAATGCCAAATGACCAAAGAAAGCATCTACAGGCCACTTAAGATGAGGATCCTCTGCTACTCCACCCCAATAATTGGCCATGGGGGCCACCAGTTAGCTCTCCTGTTCAACTTCATCAGGGCATCTATCCAACTTCTGTAAGGCAGACTTGGTGACTACTGGTGATCCAGCACCAGATGCACCAATTGGCATAGATCCAGATGCCTGCTGCTACTCCTCAACCTACACCACACCTAGATCTATGAAAGAATGAGAAAAAAATGAGAAAAAACCCATAAAACACATTTGTACACATATATGTTTTATATAAATCTGCAACTGCATCGCAGATTCATGAGCACACTATCGGAACCCTGCTTTTGGGAGAGCTTTTCGTTTCTTCTGAGACAGACTTCCCTATTGAAATCATGATCCTCAGTTACTGTAAAAGAAAGTAGAGAAAAAAATCAATACACTTTGAACCTGTTAAAAGAAGGCAAGGAAGCAAATATACATTACCCAAAAAGAAAAAAAAATGCATATATGCTGTGATTACAATAAAAGGTTGGCACAATCTTCCTAATCCCTACTATACATCACTATAACAAGGTATGGATAATCAGAAAGGATGATGCCAGTGGCATCACTCACTGCCTTTAGAAGTTGGTGCCAGGCATCCATTTTGTAATTACACAGCAGGTGCCCCAGATTTTCCTTGTATAAGAGATGCAGGGAAATCCAGGCTTCATGCTCACTCCAAGCAGGATCCATAATGGAATCATTGCCTGGAGAGGTCACATCTACTCCACTAGTCTTCATGAGAAGCCAAATGGTAGCCCTTTACACATGGCTGTAAGTCTGGACATTACATGACATGCATCCTTGAGCAACAATAGTGTTGTAGTGAAAATATCACTAGCACAGAGTTGTTGCAATGTGGGCTTCAGAGGCTCTGTGCATGAGCATAGTGTGCACATGTCCCATTAGCCCAGTGACAGGGTTGGTAGGACAAGCATGCTAGGAGTGCATGGGTGTGACAGTGCAAAGCATTACTGTAGAGATTCAGAGATGCTCACACTAAATTCCCTCATTAGTATAAATTCCATTCTACAAGGCCTGGTGAAGACATTGAACTTTAATATAGGCATAGTGAAGGAAGACAAGATTCCTAATAAAGTATGTTTGCACTGTACCAAGTGCTGATGACAGTGAAAGGGACAGACAGGAACTAGTAGCTGCTGGTGCATCACAAGGGCATGCCAGGTACAGGTCCAGTTTGGAGGGAGCTTCACCATGGCAGAAAACACAGCATAAAGGCATGACAGGTACATGGCAAGTTGGGGGAGTCACACTGCGGCATATATGCATAGAGTACAAGACCTGATACAGGGACACAATGGGTCTTATGCATGGCCATGGCATTGCTGTGCATATGGAGGCTAAGGGGAAGAACAGAATGTGCTTGGTGATATCAGCCATAAGCACAGTAATACAGGCAGATGGGCAGTGATAACATCCTCATTGCTGCTTTTGGTAGAAGACATGGTGGAAATGGGAACTGTATGACAGCAAAGAGGTACATAGTCACCAAATGGGGGAAGGGCAAAACTGATGTAAATAGGTCAGCCAAGAACAGTCTTATACACACATACATAAACACACCACACACACACACACACACACACACACACACACACACACACACACACACACACACACACACACACACACACACACACCATGTGTATTCTTGACAAAGCTAAGCTTGATAATATTTTCCATGTCCATCAGTGGGTGGTGTAGGACATCAGTGCTGTGGGAGTCCCTAACCGGACACTAGTCCAGGTGCAGTAATGGGCCACTGATTTTATACTACATGCCAATGCCCCTAGAACAAGACATCACGATAGACAGCTCCACTACAGGAGGTGAAACATCAGCAGGGAAGGTGAAAACGATTCTAGTATCCTTGTTCAGAGTGGGTTAGGGGACCCTTATACCTGCCAGTTGCTTGGATATGGCGGTCGTTCTGATAATAACTGCCTGTAGGGGATATGTCAGATTGTAATAGCAGATACATTCTCATGTTGTACACTGACCTGTATGTAAAATGGACCAATTCAGTACAGCACTTCTGCATATCTACTCTTCGAATGTGTGCCACAGGTTAAGGGTATGTTCCAAGACTGCCACATGAATGTTATGTTTATGCTTTTACATATTCTACATGTGCAGAGTTCAGCACAATGGGATGCCACATGTCTAGTGTCAGCAGGTCACCAGTAGCAGTGATGATGGTTATAAGATGTACTTGTCACAATCGAATGATGCAGTGATGCTGTCATCAATAGTGTCATTGGAGAGTCCTCCCCCCCCAAATATGTGGTGACAGTGAAGGAGGAAGAGACAAGACTTACAACATAAGAAGTGTTTGGTACTGTAAATATAATCCCCATCTAGGTTACAGAAGAGTCACTACCACATATGGCATCTATCAGCTGCACTGCCCCTGATGTGCATGCACACACTGTAGGAGAGATGTGTGTTGGTACGTGTCACTACTTTGATTCCAAGTCTTTCCATTACCTGGGTGCTATACTTAGTATCAATCTGTGGATGTGTAAGACAGTAATACATGAACAGACAATAAGTACACAGACTATGGTAGAGATGGTAAATGTGGTGCATGGCCTGCATGAAGACATACAATTGCTGCAAGGACTATAGGATGACTTTTAACACCAGCAGGTTTACCTGGTATATAAGGACTCATAGCAAACATGGCTGCTCAGGTCACTAGTAGCCCACTTGGTATCCATTTGTACATCCATGAGACAAGCAACAGCTGCCTTTAGTTGTGCCTCTACAGGTTACTAGCCATGGCCATAAAAAGGATTGAATCCAGTGGAGACAGTCATAAGCTGGGCTTCCACAAATGGCACACACTGCTCCAATGATTGCATCACTGCCACGTCCCCTGACCATAGCAGCCACCATACCTGAGAATAGTTATTCTTGAAGTCGTGAATAATGACACTCTTCAAGCTCAACCACTAGAAAGCCTCACTAGGCCTTCTGTTATGGTTCTCAGAGTTCTATATCAGCCCATCCTTTGTTGGCCAAAAAAGTCCCACACCTATCTGTGTCTGCAGTACAGGTCATGGATGCTGTCCACTTATTGACTCACAGCATGGGACACATCATCAAATATATAGTCCTAAGTACTATTCCATCCTTACCACAGAAAACATCAAGCTCTAAAAGCTGCAGGGCCACATGGTGCACATAGCTAACATTTTCAACCTGACAACTGCAGCCTGTCACTGTAGGAGGTGTTCCCTGATTCCCCCAACCTGCTACCTGCCTGAGTGGCTACAAAATCCACCTATTCTAATCCCTACCAATATGATAGCATTGCTGCTACATGTCAGTGTGGCCTAAGAGGCCTGTGGAGATGTTGGTGTCTGTGTCCTTCTCCCCCTCTAGCCTGTGTGGATGAGGTATGTCTAATACACATCATAACATGTCAGTGCACATTCATGCATAGTCTGGGTTTTATAATACATGCCTCATTTTAATTATATGTTGCCTGTTTCATGGCCCATTGTTGTAAACCAGATTCTACTTCTTTGCCTGTGTTACAAAGTATTGTGCCTGGCTGTGCCCTGCATGGGGTTCCAGTGCAATGGGTTCTTCCTACAAACTCTGTATGCAACTTCATATCCACTGCTGCAACAGGTCTCTGAAGAACTGCTGTGATATTCCCATGTTAAATCTGCTTGTGTACTACCATATTGTGTAATAATGCATACTACATCAATATCTGACTGCACATCTCAAATGCATTCTGCAGTGCATGACCAGATGTATCTAAGAGCAGAAGCATCCATTTGTGTTCAACAACGCTTCATCTCTGCAAATATGAAGTGTTGTAAGCCATCTCAGCCATGGTCTAGGGGTTTTGGATGTGGGGGCAAGGTTACCCTCCATAGTTTGATATATATATCCAGCATTACTTGTAATACATAATAGACGCTGCTACCTGCTTGACTGAACACATTAAGGAGCTCTAATGCAGATGATATGAAATGGGATGAAGTAAAAGCCAGAGAAAATGAGACAAAATTAAGAAAAACTCAAATGATAAACCCCAGGCCCGGAAGCAGTACCTAACACGTATATGGCCATCCCAAACAGACACCAACCTGGTTGACAATAGGAAAAATTATACTCGTCCTTAACAGTGAGCCTGTAAGCTATTCTAAGAACTATAGACCAATAACTTGCCTTTTGACACTATATAAATTATATAATAGAATCAATGCAAACAGAGTTTATAACCATCCAGAAAAATAATCAATTATGACAACAAATTAATAATAGAAAGTCAAATAGAATGATTGATTATGAAAGTGGAAGAATCTAAGGTGGCATGAATAGATTATAAAAAAGCATTTAGCAGCATCCTACATTCATAGACACTGGAAAGCTTCCAGATGTATAGGAAACACCCTCATTGATCAGTTACATTGCAGTGACTATGAAACAGTGGCAAACCATTTTGCAGCTAAGCTTTTCCAAAAGGCAAATTACTACCCCAGAGATACCAATTAAAAGGGGGATATTCCAAGGTGATTATTTGTCACCACTACTGTTTTGTCTTACTCTTAACCATTAGTGTCTATATTAGAACACCGAACTTTCAAAATTTCGAGTGTTCTAAAATCGAACCCTAGTAATTGAAACTTTAAAACATCGAACATACAGAACAGCAAATTTTTTCCTAGGCAAAAAATTTGCTGTTCCAAAACACATACACACAACACAAGCACACCAAACAAACAGTAATCCACACACATACACCTAAACTCTTTCACCTAACCCTACACTAAATTATACATACACCACTAACTATCCACTTACCTTAACCCAAACCCTAACCCTAAGGTCCGTCACTATCACACAGTCACCTCACCCTCACCCTAACCCTAACTCAACTATCCCACCCTGACCCTCACGTCCACACAGTCGCACACTTACCTGACCTGTGCCCTAACCCTAACTCATCTAACCCGCTCTAACCCTCACATCCATGCAATCGCCCACTTACCTGAACCCAACCTGTAACTTTCCACCACAGCACTGAAAATACTGAAGCAACAAAAACAGACAACCAAATTCTTTCCCTAGGAAACATTTCGGTTTTCTGTTTCTTCGATATTTTCAGCATTTGCTGAAAATAGGTCGATATTAGAACACTTGAAATTTTGAAAGTTCGGTGTTCTAATATAGACCCAACCATTAAGCTAGTTGCTAAACAGATTAGGCTATGGTTGCAGTTTGGCTCCCAGAAACCAACCTGGTTTAAAGACATCTCAGGAACTTCTTGTGGATGATTTAAAACTGAATGCCTCATTAGATGAGGAGCTGAAAGCCCAACTAAAAATAGTTAAAGCTTTCTTAAATGATGTAAGAATAACATTTGGTCTTGATAAATGTGCACAAGCAATAACAATTAAAACAGGAAAGCCATAGCACCAAGAAAATATCAATCTACGACAGGAATGTGATATAAAGGATCTTGAGCAGGAGGGACTGCATACATATTTTGGAATAGATGAATCATCTCCTACAAAATAGATGACCATATGGAAAGTCACCCAATATGACATTCTGATTGAGACTGCACATATGCAAGGAAAAGAAATCATGTGAACTAACTGGGTAGTGCACAGACACAATGCATATGATATTCTAGCAATTGTACACAGAGTGTCAGTTGATGGAGTAAAGGTCTTCTGGCTGATGTACTGGACAACATGTGGAAAAGGTGGCATGTTGAAGGCAATATGAGTGCAATGAATGGCGCACAGAACCTCAAAAAATGTGCTATGTTGTCTAATGCCCTTCTATTATTGTTTTTCTCCTCTAATATCCATAGAATCAATATATACTGCTTCATATGTTACATACCATGAAAATGACTTAAGATTCACAAGGCTGATGCCTGTGAAATTTTTAATGTTTCTCCTATCAGAGGCTGAAAAGTCCGCAGCAGAAGGATGCTTCATGTTATAAAAACCTTTAGTTTGACAAGGTGATCAGTCCTGGCATTTCCCTTAATTCCATGTGTGGGTGACACATCTAATAATTACTGTATGGTGTTCCTCTCCAGTTCTATGCCAAAATGTTAAAAGTACAAAATGTTGAAGGTACAAAATGGTGAAAGCACAAAATGTTTAAAGTGGGATTTGTCCTTTCCCCACCATTGTGCAATCCTGAAGTTGGTATATCTAATTAGCATTTGCCTTTCCCTCACTGTTGTGCGATCCTGAGGTTGATATGTTATTTTACTTATTTAACATTTGTTTACCGGGAAAGGCCAACTTGGACAGAGCCTATTTTCAGTGAAGGCTCATGGAAAAACTCTCCAGATGCATGTCTTTGGAATGTGGGTGGAAATCAGAGCACCCAGAGGAAACCTATATCTTGCCCCCCCCTGCAATAAATATATTAGACATTTTGTGTTTCAACATTTTCGAGCAAACATAACAGAACCTCTTCTCATTGTAGCAGTAAGCAATGCCTTTCTTTTAGAGTTGATGGTATGCTACAGTTGGTAGAGTTGTCTGTGCCATGAAGAGTGACTATGCATAATGTCATGGGCACTGACCCAGACAGGGCATTTATTTTTTAGGCTGCAGCTGCAACTAATGCTTGCACAATGGTTTAAGTACAGCTCCTGTACACCAGACAGTCTTGCCATTCAGAACAGATGAGCAGGGGGGCAAAGCCCCACACTTTGTTTTATGTGTAGTGAAATATATATATTTCTTTGAACAAGTGATTTCTTTCCCAGTGAAAGAAATTGCTCACATGTAGTTTCATTGTTTTCAGTTTTTGTTTTTATGGGTTCGATGAAGATGCATTTGAAATAATGCATCTTTGGCATTGTGATATAGACCTCATTTTAATAGGGATCATATACCCTTTCTCAGACAGAATAAAAAAGCCATTCATTAACCTCCCCAGCACACAAACACACACACACACACACACACACACACACACACACACACACACACACACACACACACACACACACACACACACACACACACACACGTGAAGAGTTACACTTGTTTCTTGGTTTGATTAATGATTATGAGAAGTTCATGCCAAATAAAATCACAAAATTAGCTTCAGTGTGTGAATTGGTGAAAGAAAATGTTTTGCCAATGGAAGTGAATTGAGCAAAAGAAATGATGATTTTTGATGTCATTATTGTACTATGATCATCATCTTCATCTCCCTCTATCACTTCCATTTTATATGGCTCAGGTGCAGTGATTAAATATGGCATACCCACAGGGGATGAAAAACCAACTGCATACACTCAAAGAACATTTTTCCTCATGGGAAAGATATCATCAAAATGAAAAAAAAGAAGTGCACTTGGGCTTGTAGTTTTTATTTTTTATTTTTTGGATTTAGTGAAACTCTATCAATTGTTTAATTGCTGTCACAAAACATTATTAATGTTGCTTGGTGATCAGTAACAGTCTGCCTGCAATGACTGCAGCAAGAATGCAGAGAGGGACTATAATATTGTTGGCCTATGATTATAAACAAGAGTAAAGCTTCCAGTAACCAGGATAATGCTGGTGGGTCCTTTTAAATCTGTTACCTTAAACTTCAGATTAAGTTGCAGGATTTGCAAGTATGAATTTTTTGAAGAAAATTTCAGGAACATTTCTGTTAAAGCTGATTTGATAGCACAAAAAACTTTCACTGCCCTTAAGTTTTGTTTCTAATGGTGAGAGTTTAACATGTTCTTTAAAGAAAGCAAGGGAGAGATTCAAATGTTAAGCGGAAAAAAGTTGTGTTACTTGGAGAATTTGAGACAACCCAATACAAGTTACTCAAGCATTGTTAAAATTAAACCTAGCTAAAATTTAACCTAGCACTAGCAAGCAAAGCCATCAGAGGGCCAACAAGAAGATAAAAGTATTATAAAAATATGTTCATTGGTAGATGGAATACAAAGTGTTTAAATAAGCACCATTATACCCAGGGGCATTTCCATGAGGCCACTGGAAAAGATTTCATGGGACCACTGTTTTTTTTTCATACTTGTTTTGTTATCATGCCTGTCAGTTATCAGGTTGATGCTATTGCTACTAACTCCTCTTTGTGGGGTGAGTGGACCACCATCAAGACAACCATTAGAGAGGTTTTATTTAAGTCCTTTTATTCCCTGCATATACCTGAAACATCACAAAGGTTGGGCATGCGATAGGGGTAGATGAGGGCTAGTCATTTGCTTTTGCAGTTAATACTTTCTTGTTTGTTTTTCTTTCGGCTTTTCCCGGTTAGGGGTCGTCACAGCAGAACTCCGGTCTGCTAATGATTGGCAGCTGATTTTTATTGTACCAAGGTGCCAGCCCAACACCCAACCTTCAATGAAGGCACACCTATTCACACATGTCTTTCGAATGCCACTCGACCACGGGGAGGACATGCAGACTCCACACAGAAGGCGATCCAGCTGAGAATCGAACGGGAGAACCTCTTGCTGTGAGGCGACAATGCTACCACTGCACCACAGTGGCTTAAACTAATTCTGATCATTTCTCCCCATTGAAGTCAGATACCTCTGTCCATCTTTGGTCAAAAAGAAAGATTATAGATAAAGTGGATATTCCCTTAATTCTCCATCTTTCCATCACAATACTTTTATCTCTTCAGTTAGATTCTCAAGTGGCCAGGACACAAACTTAACCTAGTCTTCCATGATGTAATCAGTACTTCATCTGTCTGCCACAGAGCTGTGTCTCTTATGATAAATGTATTTCTGGCTGTGGTCGATGAGCAGTCAAAATGCCTGGAAGTATTTTGTATGACTCCAACTTTATCTCAGGCTGTTACAACTTGTTTTAGCAGACTGGTCATCACCATCATCATCATCATTATCAGCCTATTTTTTCTTATTTTTTTTTACATGTGGTCACATCAACTGTTGCCACTTCTCTAAAGTCAGAATTTGCCTGCAATGCTCCACTGTCTGCATACAGCCATCATTGAAGGCATTTGGCTGAGGTGCTAGAAGTTATGTATTAATAAATGGAGTTTGCAGTTACATCACACTTTTTATTATTTTATTTATTGTGTAGTCATTAGTTTTTATAACTCTGACTTTGATAGACCTAATTTTAAGTAAAGTGAGGACCAATATGTCAGTAGGACCTGATAAAATCCCAGGGGTTTTAAGAGTAAATGTATTGCAAATGTGGACTCCTATACTGCATAAAATCTTTAGTGGACTATTATTATTAGGTGTGTTCCTGAAATACAGAAAATATCTTCTATGGCACCTATTCTAATTCTAAAGAAAGGAGAGAAGACTGAATGTTAAAAACTATAGACCACACCTCTCATCCTCTCACAGCAATAAATCAGGATAATAATGGGGGGGGGGGGGCAAAGGCCCAAAACTAGGGACAGATTTTAAATATTGTTCCTATAAACCTAAAAAAGTTGCTAGAATGACAGGTTTTTTTATTATGTATTTTATGAAAGATGTGAAGTCTGAAACTCAAATGTCTGTCATTAAGTATTATTTAATTTCTTCAATACTCAAGGATTTCCAGAAAAACATACATTTTATCAGGAACAGGCCAAAAATATGAGGTAAAAATCTGGACAGTCTACAAAAATCTGTACAGTTAAAGGTATGCTATAGACCCATTATTTAACCTCCATATCAGGTCAGAGCTTTGAAAGGTATATTATTTAATTTGTCTTAGACCGTGTGAACAGCAAAAATAAGACTTACCTAGGGCAACATGGTTTTACTCCTCGTAGACTAACACTAACAAATCTTACCGAATTCCATGACTAGATCTTGCTAAGCTATTGATGAGGGCTTATCTGTGGGAGTTGTGGTTTTTGATCTTGCCATGGTATTTAATACTCTGTCTCATCTATATAATGCCTTGGTTGTATATGAATACAACCCTTATATGATTAACTACATCATCAACTGGTTAACTGCACGAAGGCAATGTGTTAGTGTACTTACCTGTGTGGTTTGTGGTACCTCAGGAGTTGGTTTTAAGCCAATTTTTGTTTAATTTGGTAATTTTTTTGTTTAATGTGATAAATTCTAGTAATCCCATTAGCAATGTTTCCAAAACTGGCTTCATCACTTTGTCAGATGAGCATTTCAATGACATAACTTTTCTAAATAATTTATTAACATGGGCAAATAATTATAGATTTATATTTAGCACCAATGAGTGTCAGGTCCATTATTTTGGAAAGACCGTTGTAAAAAAAAAAAAACAAAAAGCACCTCTCCACACACACACACACTTTTGCTAACTGAATGCATATTATCAGCTATAAATGAATATAAAGGCAGAAATTATATTTCATAATAAACTTTCCTTTCAAACTCACTTGCATGTCTCCAGAGTTAGGGCACTAAGAAATTTATCCGTGGGATTCACGAATGAAAATTTTCCATGCAAGAACAGTGTAGCCACTCCTGCATGGAAAATGACTGCTTTGCGATCCAGGTACATGCCGCTTTGACATGCATGAGCTCTCTAACACTGTTACCTTATTGGCTGGTGAAAAACATGCAATGAGGTGAATTAGCGATTCACCAACCTGCCAGATCTCTGTGCAGGAACAGTGTTAGTTGCAGAAATGTATTTGGTTACTAATGGAGGCATGTCAGCTCTCAATAAAGTATGTATTAGAATGGTTATGCATGCCAATGACCAAATATATGGCCAACAGCATGCAAAACTGCTCCCTATGAATAAAAATTTAACTTTTATTTTTTTTGGCCAATCTCAGCCATTGAATGTGTAGGAAATGGCATGTGAACAAGAGGGGGCATAAAATAAAAAAAGGGGATAAACATAAGTATTACAGAAATCTGCATTCTGCCATTATAGTCAATAGCATGCAGAAAGTAAACAATAGCCGGGAACAGTGGTTGGTAAGGGGGAAGGCTCATGTGTAGTGCAGTAACTAGGGATTAAGGAAGTGGGGTATGTTGATGAGGTGACTTATACTGAATCACAAATTTCTTCTAAGTGTCACATTGCACCTAACCGTGTAGGTTTTCTAACACCACGGTGTAGACAGGAGCAACTAACATGAAAAATGGGGGTGTCATGCTCGCTGTAAGCACATTGGAGCTCTGTTGGCCAGGATTGTGCTTAGCTAAGCACAGCTAAGCCATGGGGGTGTGTCTGAGGCTGTATAGTCTTATTCCATGAACTGAGAAGCATGTTTGCAGCTAAGGGAGGGCCATTTCTTGCTGTTTACACTAGCTAAATGGGTCTGGGTGGTGCAGCAGGGATTAAACAGGAAGGGCATAGGAAAAGTAAAAGGAAATAGCAGAACAAGGATTAATGCAGTACAAACAGCAATATGGGATATTGCAACACACAATGGACCATTGCAAGTACTCACTAATATAGCTGGCAGGTGGCTGCATAGCTGAAAATGGGAGGAGATGTAAAAAAATAAAACAAAATAAAGGGCAACAGCACAATAAAGGAGAAATGAAGTAGAAATCACTAATATGGGACTCTTGCAACTTACAATGGGCAGGCAAAGCACATAATAATACAACTGGCAGGTGGCTGCACTGCTGAAAATGGGAGATGTAAAAAAATTAAAGGGCAACAGCACAATAGAGGAGAAACGAAGTAGAAATCACTAATATGGGACTCTTGCAGCTTACAAAGGGCAGGCAAAGCACATAACAATACTGCTGGCAGGTGGCTGCATAGCTGAAAGTGGGAGGAGATGTAAGTAAAAAAAATGATTAAAAAAAGGCAACAGCAGAATAAAGGCAATCATGCACAAATTACCAGTCATGCCTCTAACAGTCACAGTGGCCAAATCAAAGCCATGAGTAATATAGGGGGCAGCAGGAATGTATCATAGTCAACCAATAATACTGTCAGCATCTGCAGCACCACATTATAAAGTATGGAAACACCTTACAGTCTGTTTTTTCCCACAAACTCTACACCATTGATGCATACATGTGGGGGAATTTTAAATGGAAAAATGTTAGGGGCTGCCATTGCTTTGATCCATCAGTATGTGCTAGATGCTGAGGGTGGAGAGGTGGATAATGCTGACAACCACCACAGACCAAGGAGGAGGAGAAGAGTGTTCAGACCCAGGGTAAACTACCAGGGGCTACATGATCTGGAGATAGTAAAGCACTACATGGTGGACAGAGACATACTTCAGCAACTCACTGAGCTGTGCCAGCCTCAACTCAGAGCTAGAACCAACAGAGGGGAACCCATCTCAGAGAATAGCAAGGTATGTGTAGCCTTAAAAATTCTAACTACAGGTACTTTCCAAAGATCTACTGGAGACATCATGGGGGTCTCACAGGCATCTGTATCCAGGGTACTCCACCAGTTCCTGGATGCCATGCTACCACAAGCCGTTGAGCACATTTACTTTGCCAACAACCATGAGGAGAGGACCAGCAATATGTGTTTCTTCCTCCATGTACAAAATACCCAAAGGTATTGGTTGCCATAGACTGCACGCACATCCACATCAAAACACCACCTGGTGAACAGTGTAGGGTCTACATAAACCACAAGGGCTTCTCCTCTATCAACTGCCAAGTCATGTGCAATGTCCAGGGGATTATTATGAATATGTGTGCTGACAGCCCTGGAAGCTATCACAGCTCCCACATCTGACACTTGTTACAACTGTATCAGACATTTTCCAGTAGTGGCATCCGGTATGGCCATCTGTTGGGCGATGCTGGCTATGCACTGGAGCCTTGGATGATGACACCCATCAGAAATGCACACACTCCTACACAAGAACACAATAATGAGGCACACGTACAAACCAGGATCATTATAGAGCATGTGTTTGGGATGCTCAAGCCACGGTTCCACTGCCTTGACATATCTGGTGAGGCCTTGCAGTACTCTCCAGCCACATGTGCACACATGTATATAGTATGTGCCATGCTACACAATATGATCCTGTTGAAGCAGCAGCAGCAGGAACAGCACGGGGAAGGGTCACACAGCCCACCACCATTGCCAAGGTCCCCACAGGCACAGAAGAACGCACAGGAGGAGGCCCTTGAGCCTGCTCCTGTAGGCAGACGGAGTGTGCCCAGTATCCTCAGGCCTTGGCAAAGAGGCAATTCATAGCACACACAGTGACACTGTAGGGACCCCAGGGACTGACACCTCTCTCTGACTCGCAGACACAGTAAACTGGATGACACACACATCACATTACCTGTAACTTACCATGTATAGGCAGTGTACTGTGTACATTCAACTTAAGTGGCCCTCAAGCACTGTCCTCATAACTGCTACAAGCACAAGGTAAGTCAGTCTTCTTAACAATAAATGAATGGAAAAGTATGTTCTGCTAGCATATGTATGGTAATGCTTCATGCATGCAAGGGAATAGGGTGGCCTACCATGATAGCAGCACACAACAGACAGCTATGTGGGCCACCAGGAAATATCTGGCCAAACCTGGCCTCCACACACTATGCACTAGTACCCAAGGTGGCAAATCCCACTGCAGTATAAGCGTGGGGACAACTAAGTGGGGGGGTCATAGGTCACAGGCATGGATGTCAAGGTTGGGGTCCCATAACCACCCCTCACACCCACACAGTAAGTCAGCTGTAGAAATCCACAGAGAAATATCTGGCAAAGGCACACAAATGGTGGCAATGTTGAATTAACCCCCTACAGACTTACACAGTGATAGCACAGCAGGACCCACAGTTGCAGTAAGGCTATGAAAGGTAAGAAATCTGAAACTAAAATATATGCCAGTACAATCTGATCTGGGCTCTTTACTGATATGCATCCAGTCCCCAAGACAGGGCACAATAGTATGGCACATGGAATGAAAATGTAAAGCTAATGCCAGCACAGTCTGTGCAAATGTGTACAGTGGACAGGTGTAGCCCCCATACACCCACACAAATCCAGTAACATATATGTTTGGATGGAAATAGCAGCATAGCACACATTGGCAGGGCCATACCAATACATATGAAAACATGTTGCCTGTCCACAATATGCAGGGGTCAATGAGATATGTGTATGTGTGGTTAATACTGTCTGGATCTGGCCAGCATTTTCTGGCAGTCGCCCTGTACTGCCCTAGGTACAGTGCTGCCTTTGAAAGGGCCATGTGCAGATAACTGCAGTGCCAACTGTTATGCATGTCAGTGACACCTACTGCTTTGCCACTGACATACCTGTAAGTCACAGTGCTATGTGGAATATGCTACACATATTACTGACATCTTGAAGGATGCATAGCAGAGGTGCCAAGGCTTTTGTGAATATAAGTACTGTGTGGTACTTTTGCCAGTGGTCATTCTCAATAATCCTTTTTCTCATATTTGCTTTTACAAATAATGGACATGCTTGCACAGCTGAATGCATTCTTAACCCACATGCATAACTCCCAACCTCTGACAGTAAGATGGCTCAACTAGGGCAGAAAGAAAAGTGGTACAAAGGCACAATGATAGGCATGTGTTGTAAATATCGCCGTCACATACTAAGACAGTTGGTAGGGTGAGGGGTTTGCACTAGCAGGAATGGTTTTATGGTTATGTATTCTGAAACAGTAATGCCTGTATTATTTTGTAACATCACAATTCAATTATATGTAACTAGCTTGCCATAAAAAACATATGTACTTAGAAAGGATGAAATCTCTAGCCAAACACCTGGACAACCTGCCAAAAATGTACAGGTTAGATGTATGCACACACAAGGATATGACATCTCAGGTTAGAAAGATACCACACAAGCAGGAGATCCCCAGCCAGTATATCACCAGGTTCCTGGACTATTCACACAGCTGTGTGTCATTACTACACTGCCTGTAGCCACACCTCACAAATGACCCTGTTGGGCAAGAATTTACATAGCTGCCCTCATAATATTGGTCTATGCATCATACAACTAGTATTCCTCTGGTAAAGCACTGTGATGATCTGAGGATGTCTGGCGCTAGGTAATGACACAATACTTTGCAGTTTCAGACTACAGATATGTCAGAAAATGTTTGCTAAACAAAACAAGTATCCTGAGGAAACTCCTGTGTACTCCTGAGAGATATGGCTGTAACACACAAACTCCCAGGACTGGAGTACACCTATCTCTGGATTGGAGTCTCACCCTAACTATAGAAGGTCACACTGGGTACGCTCCTATAGTTAGAGAATCACAGGACATGTTGGAACCCACATTGGAATATATGACTGTATTGTGTATATCTGTCCATGCGTACGGACAGCAATGTACACCTGAACTGTGTCCACACACACACACACACACACACACACACACACACACACACACACACACACACACACACACATCAGACAGCATTACCATTAGCTAGCTGTAGGTGGCCCATATGTGATATATCTGCATCTGTTGCATCAGATACACACACACACACATATATATATATATATATATATATATATATATATATATATGGAGAGAGAGAGAGAGAGAGATAGTCAAAAGATAACAACATATGTCAAGCATATACACACATAGATGTGCGTAACTGAGAGACAGACAGTGATACAGAGAGAGACAAGAGGGAGACAGACACAGTGAGTCACATACACGAATACCCAGAATGGCATATGGTGATGTCCTGCTGCAGACAGTGGCATACCAGTTGTAAACAGTTGCATGTGCCAGCATAAAAGATGAGCTCCATTGTGTAACAGTACTGAGGTTGAGTTTATAATATCACTTCACCTGCATGTGAGTGTGTGTGTGTGTGTGTGTGTGTGTGTGTGTGTGTGTGTGTGTGTGTGTGTGTGTGTGTGTGTGTGTGTGTGTGTGTGTGTCTCCATAGGTCCAAGTATTAGGAGGCTCTTCCCACTCAGTACACTTCACACTGCCCTATTTCACAAGATCTGTTGCTGTCATTCACCTTAGAAGTATCATTGGATAGTGATCACTCCTATAAGCTCCGCAGTGCATACAATAACTGCATAACACTATAGTACAAATAACTAGATAGGTAGGGGTTCTAATCTCAATACTGACAACTGTGTGTGTGCATGTGTGACAGGTGTGTATGTGAGAGTGAGGGTGTGTATGTTTGTTTTTTTGTAGGTGAAACAGTTTTAGGCAATTCTCACCCACAACACTTCCCAGGGCCCCAGTTTATCAGTCCTGCTGATGTCATCCCCCTTATCATTACCTTTGGCTAGGTGTCAGCCCAGTACGCTCTGTAGTGGGTTTGATAACTGCATAACACTGTGAATCCCTCTAGGCACTGAGGCACAGAACATAGTATAAAAAACATACAACAGTACTTAGATGATGGGATCACTACTGCACACACATCAGACACAACCACACAACAAGAAAAAGTTAAAAAGGTTAAGTGCTTTTGTTTTGCACAACCATCTTCTTCACACAACTAGTAACCACTTGTGCTTTTGCCTGTTCTTAACTTTTGTTTGTTTTAAAAGGTCTTTTTCATTTTCTTGCTAATCGATACCAGCTGGTGTGCTCATTCCATCTATAATGATCTGGATCTGTGTGTTGTCTGATTTCACGTATGGGTCGTGCTGTGAGGGATACTGAATGATAGAGGGATCGCTTACTGTACTGCATAACACTGTAGTACAAATCACGTGATAGACAGGGGGTCTAATCTCAGATCTTACAAATGAGTGTGTGATATGTTTGTAAGAAGAAGTATTTTGACAAGTCTCACACCACTGGCATACTTTATCAAGCCTGCTGATGTCATTACCCTTATCAGCACCTTTGGCCAGTTGTCAGCCTGGCAAGCTCTGTAGTGCATGCGATAACTGTGTAACACTATAGTACAAAGAACTAGATAGGCAAGGGTTCTATTCTCAGGTCTGGTAAATGTGTGTGCGAGCTAGACGTGTGTGTGTAAATGTGTATGTTTGTAGGAAGACGTATTTTGATAAGTTACCCACCCACTGGCCTAATTTATCAGTCATGCCAATGTCACTCTTCTTATAGGTACATAGGTGTATACTAGGCTAATGGCCCTGGAGCCATTACAAGCCTAGCCCATAGACATGCCCTGCCATTGTTCCCCTGACATTAGTTCCCAGTGCGCCCATCAAGTAGAATCACTGGAGTGATCCCTGGGGTGAACTTTCTATTACTCATCCACTCACCAAGATCTCTCTGCAACAAGGAAATATAGGTGCTTTGCTTGACATGCATGGGAAGTCTATTCCAGGGCATTTTCAGTCTCTGGGTGAGGAACCTGTCCCCCCAGCATGTTGTGTTGATTGTGGTAATGAGGTTTAGGTCTTTGCAGTGTGTGGTGCAGAGAGATTGGGATGTGTTTAGATGTAGCATTTGTAAAAGAGCTGGGTCAGACATGGCTTTGAAAGTCAAGCAGAGATTGCCTCTAAGTAGGTGATAGACAGAGAATAGCTGGAGTCTTTTGAGTCTGTCAATGTAGGGCATGTGTTGAATACCTAGGATCCTCATTGTGGGGTACTTCTGTGGCCTCTCCAGCTGTTGCAGAGGTATATGCCAAATGGGCTATTATACTAGATGATTGGTGTAATGAGGGAAGAGTACACAGAGACAATTACCTCTTTCTTCCTGGATGTAAAACCCTTGGTAATGACATGTGCCACATAGAAGGATTTCCTGACCACAGTGGCAGTGTGGCAGTTAACGGAGAAGTTGCTGTCATCCTGTGTCCCCAGATGTCTAATAATGCCTACAGTGTTCAGTGGGCTCCCATCGATGTGGTACTTAGTGGGAACTGAGATTTTACCAAAGGGACTGATGATACATTTTGTGGTGTTTAGCTTCAGGCCATGGTTTCCACACCAGTCAGTGGTCTCAGTGAGGCCTTTCTGTAGGATGTCTGCATCACTTGTGGAGTTAATGATGGCTCCCAGCTTGCAGTTGCCAGTGAACTTGGTCAGCCAGAATTCCTCTGTGTTGGTCTGGACTCCTGAGAAGTAGATGTCAAACAGGAGAGTACCCAGGACTGATCCCTGTGGGACTCCACTCATGACTGGCTGGCAGTCTGTCTTGGAGCTCACTACTTTCACACTGTGTGTTCTATCTGTGAGCTGATTTGCAAAGGTCTAGTGATATAGGGTTGATGCCTAGTTTTGTGTGTTCATCCTTAATTCCTTACTGTCATACACAGCCCTGGTGACTGACTCAAAGAAGCTAAACAGGTTGAGTAGGCATGATCTCCCTTTCACAAAGCCAAACTGTGTGGGGTCCAGAGTTAGGAGATTGCCTATATGTTTGTCTATCATGTCCCTGCTGATACACTCCATAGCTGTACATATCAGACACATAAGACTAATAGACTGATAATTCCTAGGGTCTGTAGTTGCCACATCTTTATGGAGAGGGCTGTCTGTAGCAGTGTGCCATTTTGGAAGGATAAATCCTGAGGTGAGGCTGTGAATGAACAGAGCACACAGATGTGGTGCCACATTTCTCTGTAGTTAATGTAGAACACAGCCTGTGATTATTTGGGGTCCCATGGAAGCTGTATTCTTGCCTGTGGACAATGCAGGTGTAACCTGGGTGGAGTATTCCTTGATGCCTGGAATTCCTCAGTCATTCTGACTGCTTCTCTAGGGGGAGGGGTAAATCTGGCACTGAATGTGTTGGCAAAAATGTTGGCAATATCTGTTGGCACAGTATAAGAGGTAGCATTGTGCAGTACCTCAGAGCACATCTGGGTATTGGTGTGGAGGTTTTTTATTTTTATTTTATTTTTTATTTTTTTATTTAACATTTGTTGACCAGGAATGTCTGACTAGGTTCCACAGAGCCTGTTTTCAGTGGAGGCCCGGGGAGAAATGCTTCAGATGCACCAGATGTTATTGATATAACTATCAAAGGATTTGTGATTGTTGTCAGAGTCTACTGCAATTCTGTCATCATAGGCAGCTTTAGATCTCAAGTTGTTGGTGAGGCTAATAAGGGTGTTTTATCACTCTTGGGACTCCAACTTTTTCTGCAACAGTTTCTTCCTTCTGTTCATAGGTTCATAGGTTCATAGGTTCATACTAGGCTATCTGCCCAAGGGCATTTATAAGCATAGCCCATAGTTATGTGGCTTTCGCCACCCCTTTAGTTTGAAGAAAACTATGCTTATTATTTTGCTGTGCCTCTGTCAAGCAGTGACACTGAAGTAATCCCTGGGGTATATCTGCGATCTCCCATCCATTGGTCAAGATTCCTCTTGAACAAGGCCAGTGAGGTGCTCTGCCTCACATGTACTGGGATTTTGTTCCACAGCATAGGGAGTCTCTGGGTGATGAATCTGTCCCTCCAGCACATTCTATTAATAACTGTGTCAAGGTTTAAGTCTCCCACCCTTGTGGTTCTGAGGGATCTAGATTTTTTGAGGTGAAGCATATTCATCAAATCTGGGTTTGACATGGCCTTATATGTCAGGCACAGGTCACCTCTGAGCAAGCGGTATGCAACTGAATAGAGCTGGAGTTCTTTCAGTCTGGCAGCATAAGACATATTTTTGAGACCATTTATCCTTCTGGTGAGGAACTTTGGGGGCCTTTCCAGCTGCTGCAGGTGTCGGGTCAGATACATTCCGAATGGGGCATTGTACTCAATCATAGGTCTAATGAGTGATGAGGACAGGGGGACAATGACCTCCCTAGATCTAGATGTGAATCCCTTCATGATCAGGTGGGCTATGTAGAAGGTTTTCCTAACTACTTTGGCAACATGAGCGTCAAACGAAAGATTACTGTCAACCTGGGTCCCCAGATCCCTGATGACTTCTTCTGTGCTCAGTGGATTGCCACCTATATGGTAGCTAGGGGTAACCTTGTTTTTTCCAAAGGGTATGACTATGCATTTCTTGGCGTTTAACTTTAGGCCATGGCTCTGGCACCAGTTATCCATTTCTGTGAGGCCCTTCTGAAGGATATCTGTGTCAGATGTGTTTTCGAGTATGGCGCCCAGTTTGCAGTCATCTGCAAACTTTGTCAGCCATAACCCTCCTGTGTTTGCTTGTACTTCAGAAAAGTAGATGCCGAACAAGAGTGGTCCCAGGACTGAGCCCTGTGGGACACCACTTGTGACAGGCTTTGAGTCTGACATGGCGCCAGCAACTCTGACCCTGTGGGTTCTGTCACTTAGCCAGTTTGCAACCCATCTTGTGATGTATGGGTTTACATTTAAGCTGATGAGTTTTTTGATGATACCTGAGTGGGGTATTGTGTCGAAGGCCTTTGCCAGGTTGAGGTAGGCTGTATGGACTGCCTTGCCCTCATCAATGGCCTTGGTGACTGTTTTGAAAAAGTCAACCAAGTTTAAGAGGCATGATCTGCCTTTGACAAAGCCAAACTGGGATGGATCCAAAGTCTGCAAGTTCCCTATGTCTTTATTTATGAGTTCCATTATGATCCTTTCCATGGCTTTGCAGATAAGGCTTGTCAAGCTAATGGGACGGTAATTTACAGGGTCGGTGGAGGCACCGCCCTTATGAAGTGGGACCACAGTCGCCGTGCGCCACTCCTTGGGTACGTATCCTGAGGTGAGGCTAAGATTAAACAGCTGTCCTAACTGCGGGTTTAATTCCTCATTGAGTTCGTGGAGCACACAGCCGGGGACACCGTCCGGTCCCATGGATGCTGTGTTTTTTGCCTTGGAGAGAGCAGTTCTCACCTCGGCGTTGGAGATGCTTGGGGGGCTACAATCCTCTGGTATAGATATCTCTCCTTTTGGGGGGGAGGGGGGGAGAAGTTTGCACTGAACCTGTCAGCCAGTATGTTTGCAATGTGTGTAGGTTCAGTACAGGTTGTACAGGTTATTAATGGCAGGGTCCACCAGATTGGCCTCCAGTGTTTGGAGGTGAGTGTCATGGTTCTGTTGGGTATGGCTAGTTTCATGCATTGATGTACATCTTTGTACAGTGCATTTGTGTATGATTCAGCAGTCATGTATGTATTTTCCATTGGCATGGGTGCTTTGAAGTTAGCCACCTCTGTTCTTATGAGTCCAAAGTCAACTTTGGAGAAGCTGTTCAAGGGGGCTACCTTTTCAGGGGATGTGGTGTGATGTGGATTTGCATGGTGATTACTCTATGTTGGATCTGACCAGGTATCAATTGACTGTTGTTGTCAAGCAGCAGTCCCATATGTTAGTAGTCAACACAGGTCAAGGATGCTGCTTTAGATCTCAAGTTGTTGGTGAGGTATCAGAATGAGCTGGTCCAGGCCACTGGAACTGATGTATTCCAGGAAGCACTGAGCTAGTGTATTGGTGCATGAGGGATAGTTGAACTCTCCTAGTATGTGAGGGCTGGGTTGGACCTTGATAGATTCCAGGGTGTTGCGGAATGTGGACTGAGAGTCTAGGGACATGGATATGGACCTATAGCAGGCTATGACCTGGATTGCACTATTACCCAATGTCAGTTGTACCCGACATATCTCATATGTGTTATACTGGGATACTAGTCTAGATGTGTGTGCATATCCATTATCAATATGGAGACACATCACCTTTGGAGCTGTGGACCATGTTTTTGGGCTGACAGGTGGGGAATGAGTTGTAGGCTGGTTGTGCAGAGGTGCTGTCCATTGCTGTAAAACAGGTCTCTGTTACAGCATAAATGTCAATGTTCACCATCTTGAGGAGAGCTGTGAGTGGCTGCATCTCGAGATGTAGATGTCTACTGTTGAGCAGCATGCCCCTCAGATGCATATATGTGTAGCTGTTGTGGTGGTAATTTGATTTGGAACACTGCCAAAAAAGCCACTATAATCATGGCAAGACACTTAGCCAGTATCTGGAAACCCAGGGGTGACAGATGTAAGCCATCTGTGGCAAGCCATCACAGTATGTCAATCTTACCATCCCAAGCAGACAGATACTGGATCCCATGAGAGTGACTCCAAACACATAAGCCAATTGTTAAAGTCAATCATTTGTTGTTTGTACTGCGGTATAATTCAGGGTGACACTAGTATACTGCTCAGGGCTACTGCCATACCTGCCTGGCCCACATAATCTGAGAGCTCCACCATGTCTCTTCTCATATAGTCCATGGGTGCATATCAGGTCATCCACACACACACACACACACACACACACACACACACACACACACACACACACACACACACACACATGGAAAATGACAGAGTGATACTTGTAGTTGTTGTAGAGTGACCTGACTAGATGTGTTATGTGCTGGATTCTGACACCTGATAGAAAGCTGACTGTTACCTCCTCCATGTTCAAACTAGTGAGTGGGACATCCATGTGCCTCACAATTGAGTCACCTGTGATTACTGTATCAGGCAAGATGTTTACCCGTTGGGGCTTAGATTGAGAGGCACACTGTGTAAGTAATATATGTGTCCTGTGGTTTGTGCTGTGGTGGTTGTGTGGGTGTCTGTCTTGGTGGTCTGCACTGTTTGGGTAAATGTCTATTGAGTGCCACTGTGAAGGCGGATGTGTGGTTATTGTTTGTATGTCAGAGCTGTGACAGTGTGTGTTCTGGAGGGCTATGTGTTCCATGTGGGGTGTTGCAGGTGTTGACCCTTCTCATCTTGACTAGCTAGTCCAGTCTTTGCTGGAGATTGCATATCTTCCAATTTGGTGATATGGGGTTATCTCTCACAAGTCTGAGAGTTGGGAGTTTAGAGGAGAGGGTTGTCTGTGTACATGAGGCAGTTGCAACAATGCCTCAGAATGCCCAAGTGCACAAGGTTAATGGGAAAAACCACAGAGAACTGTGCTTTTACCATACCAGCAGGGGGTGATCATAACTACTAAGCACTGGAGCTAATTCTGTGAGAAAAGACTACTGCTGATAGCTCTCAGGTGGGCTAGAATACTTGATAAATAAACCTGTTGAAGTGCAAAGTTATTAGGCTATTTGATGCACAGGAAATAAAAAACTAGCAAGATCTAAGGAAAAAACTGAAGGCAGACTTTCTGGCACCTGTAAAAGTTTCCCTCAGTTGTGCAGTTATCAGCACCTTTGGCCATTTGCCTTCCCAGTAAGCTCTGTAGTACATGTGATAACTGAGTAACACCATAGTACAAATAACTAGACAGGCAAGGGTACTAATCTCAATACCAGCAATTGTGTGTGTGTGTGTGTGTGTGTGTGTGTGTGTGTGTGTGTGTGTGTGTGTGTGTGTGTGTGTGTGTGTGTGTGTGTGTGTGCGTGTGTGTGTGTGTGTGTGTGTGTGTGTGTGTGTGTGTGTGTGTGTGTGTGTGTGTGTGTGTGTGAGAGAGAGAGAGAGAATCATATACTGTCTGGGCTATACCATTTTGATTTGTGTACCACCCTGTAAATACCCCATCACCCTACTTTACTATGCCTGCTGATGTCATTCACCTTAGAAGTACATTGGGACTAGGAGAAACCATGTAAGTTCTGTGGCACATTTGATAACTGCGTAACACTATAGTAAAAATAACTAGATAAGTAAGGGTTCTAATTTCAGTACTGGCAACTGTTTTTGTGTGTGTGCGAATCATATTCTGTGCGGGTCATACTATTTTGATTTGTGTACCACCCTGTAAATGTCCCATCACCCTACTTTACTAGGTATGCTGATGTCATTCACCTTTGAAGTACCTTGGGAGTAGGAGAAATCATTCAAGCTCCATGGCTCATCTGATAACTATGCAACACTATAGTAGAAATAACTAGACAGGTAGGAGTTCTAATCTCAATGCTGACAACTCTTTGCGTATGTGTGTGTGTGTGTGTGTGTGTGTGTGTGTGTGTGTGTGTGTGTGTGTGTGTGTGTGTGTGTGTGTGTGTGTGTGAATCATATACTGTGTGGGTTATAACATTTTGATTTGTGTACCACCCTGTAAATGTCCCATCACCCTACATTACTAGGACTGCTGATGTCATTAACCTTAGAAGTACCTTGGGACTAAAAGTAATCATGTAAGCTCTGTAGCTCATCTGATAAAAGTGTAACACTGTAGTAGAGATAACTAAATAGGTAGGGGCTCCAATCTCACTACTGGCAACTGTGTGTCCCTTTGGGTGAAATTCATATCCTGTTTGGCTGATATGATTTTGATTGGTGCACGATCCATGCCTGTTTACCACATCCCGATGGCATTAGCAAGGTAACAGCATCTGCATAATATGCAGCATGTTCAACCATTGTGCAGACCATACCGGTCCTCTATACAGATGTCTATGGAATATCCAGATGTTTAGGTTCATAGCTTCATAGTTGTGTACAAGGTAATGGCCCGGGAGCCTTTACAAGACGAGCACATAGGATTAACCTGGCATCGTGCCACTTGACATTAGTTCACATTGCCTCTGTAACGTAGAGTCACTGGAGTGAAACCTAGGGTGAATTTTCTATTTCCCATCCATTCATCAAGATTTCTCTTGAAGAAGGCCAGTGATGTGCTCTGTTTGACATGCATGGGAAGTCTATTCCATAGCATGGGCAGTCTCTGGGTTATGAACCTGTCCCTCCAACATGTTCTGTTGATTGTGGTAATGAGGTTGAGGTCTCTGGAGTGTGTAGTGTGGATGGATGGGGATTTCTTTAGATGTAGCATTTCTAACAGAGCTGGGTCAGATATGGCTTTGTAAGTCAAGCAGAGATCACCTCAAAGTAGGTGATATGAGACAGAGAATAGTTGGAGTTTTTTGAGTCTGTCCATATAGGACAACTGTTTAAGGCCTAGGATCATCTTTGTGAGGTACTTTTGTGAACTTTCCAGTTGTTGCAGGTGTCCAGTGAGATCCATGCAAAATGGGGCATTGTACTCGATGATTGGCCTAATGAGGTAAGAGTAGAGGGAAACAATGACCCCTTTCTTCCTGGATGCAAAACCCTTAGTAATGAGATGTGCCACGAAGAAGGACTTTCTGATCACAGTGGCAATGTGGTGGTCAAAAGAGAGGTTGCTGTCAACCTGTATACCCAGATCTCTTATAATGCCTTCTGTGTTGAGTGTACTACCATCGATGTGGTAATTTATGGGAACTGAGTTTTTCCCAAAGGGGATGTCGACACATTTTTGGCATTGAGCTTAAGGCCATGGTTCTGACACCAGTCATTGGTTTCAGTGAGGCCTTTCTGCAGGATGTCAACATCACTTGGGGAGTTAATAATAGCTCCCAATTTGCAATTGTCTGTGAACTTTGTCAACCAGAGTCCCTTCATGTTGGTCTGGACTTCAGAGAAGTAGATACCAAACAGGAGAGGACCCAGGACCGAACCCTGTGGGACTCCACTCATGACTGGTAGGCAGTCTGACTTGGATTCTGCTACTTTCACATAGTGGGTTTTATCTGTGAGCCAGTTTCCAACCCACCTAGTGATATAGGGGTTGATGCCTAGCTTAGTGAGTTTTTCTATGATTCCTGCATGCGGAATGGTATCAAAGGCCTTGGCCAGATCAAGGTAGGCTGTATGAACCACCTTGCCTTCATCCACAGCTCTGGTGACTGACTTAAAGAAGTCGACCAGGTTAAGCAGGCATGGTGTACTCTTCACAAAACCAAACTGTGTGGGATCCAGAGTTTGGAGATTCCCTATATCCTTGTCTATTAGGTCCATGATGAAACTTTCCAGAGCTTTGCATATCAGACTTGTCAGGCTAATGGGGCAATAGTTTCCAGGGTCTGTAGTCACTCCTCCTTTGTGGAGAGGGATGACTATAGCAGTGCACCATTCGGTAGGGACAAAGCCTGAGGTGAGGCTGTGATTGAACAGGGAACACAGATGTGGTGCCAGTTCACTCTGTAGTTCATGTAGAACACAGCCAGGGATATTATCAGGTCTCATAGAAGCTGTATTCTTGGCCTTGGACAGTGCTGTTTTAATTTGTGCAGCAGTAATACTGGATGTCTGGTAATCTACTGGTATTGTGATTGGTCCTTTGAGGGGGTAAAGTTGGCACTGAATCTGTCAGCCATTTTATTGCTGATATCTGTTGGCTTGGTATAGGAGGTACCATTGTGCAGTAGCTCAGAGCAAATCTGGGTATTGCCATGCAGATTCATTACATAACTATTGTGTTTGTCTTTACTATCTGCTGCAATTCTATTTATATAGATAGCTTTAAAGGATTTGATGAGGGATCTCAACCTTTTGTTGAGGCTGATGAGGGAGTTTTTCTAGTCTTGGAACTTCACCTTATTCCGCATGAGTTTCTTTTTTTTCTGTTGTAGAGTTTGTTTATAGCAGGGGACCACCAGATTTGCTTCTTTTTTTTAGAGGAGAGCATCTTGGTTCTATTGCGTATGGTGAAATCCATGCATTTGTGTACATGTGCATACTGTGCATTGGTGTATGATTTGGCAGTCATGCAACTATTTTCCATTTGCATGGGTGCCCTGAAGTTAGGCACCTCTGTATTTAGAGCCCAAGTTAAGCTTTGGAGAAGTTTGTCATGTTGGTTACCTTTGCAAGGGGAGGGAGGGCTGTGTTTTTTCCAAGGTGAGTAGTTTGTGGTCAAATCTAACTAGGGAAGAGCTGACTATTGGTGTAGAACAACGGTCGCCCATGTTAGTAATGACCAGGTCAAGGATGTTACTACCTCTAATTGGGATATGAATGAGCTGGTCCACGACATTGGAATTAATGAATTCCAGGAAACATTGGGCAAGTGGTTTGCTACATGAGTAGTTTTCCCAGTAAATGGAGGGGTAGTTGAGGTTGCCCAGTATCAGAGTGTTAGGTTGGCTAATATTCTCCAGGGTGCCTAGGAATTTGGAGTGTGAGTCTTGGGACATGTTATGGGACCTATAGCAGACTATGACATGAATCGCTGTCTTACCCAATCTTAGCTGCACCTGAAGTATCTCTGATGTGTTATGATGGGCTATCAGTCTGGTGGTGTGCACATCCTTTATAAATATGGAAACACCACTGCCTTTGGGGCTTCAGTCCAAGTTCTTGGGCTGAAAGGTGTGGAATGAGTTATAGCATGGTGGTGCAGCAGTGCTTTCTGCTGCTTTGAACCAGGTCTCTTTTACAGCACAAATGTCAATGTTTTCCATTTTAAGGAGTGCTTTGAGTGAGTGTATTTTGAGATTTACACTTCTAACATTGAGCAGAATGACCCACAGATTGCATTTGTTTGTAGCTGTTTTGGTGGTAATTTGGTCTTTGGAACACAGCCTAAAAAAGGCACTATAGAGGTAGCAAGAGCTTTGGCCAGTATCCAGAATTCCAGGGGTGACAGATACAGGCCATCTCTGGCAAAGCATCAAGGTCTGTCAATCATGTCATCCCAGGCAGACAGACAATGGATCCCCTTGGAATGATACCAGAAACTTAGCCAATTGTTGAAATCAATCATTTTCTGCTTGTACTGTGGTATCATTCTGGGTGACGGTAGGATGCTGCTCAGGGCTAGGGTCATACCCGCCTGGGCTACATAATCTGAGAGCTACTCCATACCTCTTTTCATGTAGTCCACAGAGGTACATTTCAGGTCATTCACACCCAGATGTACAACGACAGATTCATATTTGTACCTCTTGTTGAGGGACCTGAGTGTGTGCTTCATGTGGCAGATCCTGGTACTTGACAGGCAGCTGACTGTTACTTTCTCCTTATTCAACTTAGTGAGTGGGACATCAGTGTGCCTCACTATTGAGTCACCTATGACTAGTGTGTTGGGCATGGTGTTTTGCCTTAGGGGCTTTGGTTGAATGGCACACTGTTTAGGAGAGTTATTGTATCTCATGATTGCTGTTGCATTGTGGTGGTTGAGTGTGTGTCTACTTTGGAGGCCTCTGCTGTTTGGGTAGATTTTTAATGATAGCCTCAGCAAAGGTGGGTGTGTGGTTTGTATTTTTATTGAAAGGCAGTGCTATTGTGTGTTTTGGTGGGCTATGCGTTTTGTGTGGTGTGGTGCAAGTGTTGATCTTCTCCTCTTGACCAACTATTCTGGTCATGGCTGGAGAGTGCGTGGCTTCCAATTTGGATATGTAAGTGCATCTCTCAGAAGTCTGAGTGTTGGGAGGTAAGAGGAGAAGGTTGTCAGTGTCAATGAGGCAGTTGCTATATTTCCTCAGGATGCCCAAGTTCACCACGTTAATAGGAGAAACCACAAGGAGCTGACCTTCAGACATGCCTGGAGGGGTGGGCATTAATAATAAGTAATGGAGTTGTTTCCTTGTAGAACATTTAGTGCTGGTAGCACTTTTGTGTGCTACAAAATTGCTACAAGAAGTCTGGTAAAGTTATACACTAATAAGATAGTAAAAGTGCAGGAGAGGAGAAAACTAGCAGATCTAAGAGATCAATTGAAGAGCAGACTTTTTTTGTCACTGCTCAGAAGCTTACAAACACTCCTGGATATATCAAAGCTGTATCTGGGCTAGACTAGTTACAGGAAAAGCAGAAAACAAGCTTACATCTTTCTTTTTTGGCAAACTATATGTGGTCTGTGTCCCTTAACAATGCCCATGTATGTGATATTGTTGCCAAGTTGGCTACAGGTAGGGTAGTGACACACATGTCAGCATCATGCATTATACCTGACAGAAACATCATGCTGATACAATGTTTGCTACACTATCACTTGTCCAGGCTTGTATGAGCAATACATGACTCCACATCCTATATCTGGTGGGTTATCTCACCATCCATGGAGGCATTCAAAACATTACGTATTGTAAGAGGTAGTGTGTTATGCCCCATGCACATAATCTATGTGAGTCATGTCATGTGTATGTAGTAGTAGAGCACATAATGGTGGACGGGTAGGTTTACTAATCTGTGTATTGCCAACTGTGTTTATGTTACTGTGTGCACATCCCATGTGTCAGTCCTTACTGTGTGTATGCAAAGGATATACCATTTTATCTGCCTGTTCCACCTGGTGGACTCAGGAATACATACCACAGACCTGCCATACACACTATCATGCATGTCCTAATCAATTGCATCAGGGTTGAGTGTATGGTAAAGAAATGGCAGGATCAACAGGTGTTGACAGGTGAATCTGTTGCAGTTAATATAATGGTTATGCTTGTGAGGGACCTGTTGACAGTACTGCAGTAACCTGGTCAGTATGTATGAGCCTGTGGTAGTGCACAACACTGAGCTGAAATGTTTGAAGGCTAACTGTCTGTGACAAGGGGTATGTATGGAAGGTCACACTGTCTGACAACAGTGTCCATCACACACTGTTGCATGCATACACACCTGGTGCATGTACATATAAAGCTGTACCTTACCTATGACATGGTCAGTGTATTCCCACTCTGCCATACTCCCACTTGAGAATGTCTGCAGGGCCACAGCCTGCAGACACACAGACACCTGGAACACAAACAGAATACAGCATACCAGACTACATTCAGTCAGTGGTACTAACAACAGTAATGCATCCTTGCTAGTAAGGTACACAGACCTGTATGTGTACCCATAACAAATGCAAGCAGACAGCACCTTACATAGTATTACATAGCTACAATGTACTATATTCACCTTGTGCATCAGACCCATATTGACATGTTCCTGCATCAATGGTATGGATGACAGGGATGTGGCACAGGTATCATCATATACACAGTGTGTGGTGTGGGTTTGTTAGAGGCCTAGGCTGGGCCATACGTTGACATCATGTGTGTGTGTGTTTGAGAGGTATCCAGTAGATGTTCTGTGCAGAGGTGCTGTGTGTGTCTGCAAGTGACCTGCCTATGATACAGATGTGTGTGTATGTATGTATGTATGTATGTATGCACACAGTCACACCAGATGGCATGACTGTGTGTGTATATGTATGTATGCACACAGTCGTGTCATTTGGCTGCCCTACACAGCTGTGTACCATACATGGCAGGGTGTCCAGGTCAACATCTCAGACCATGGACATGGGAACTGGTCCTCCCAGGGGTATCATTGGCATGACCAGGCACAAGGCTAGATGCAGTACTCCTTCCTGATGATGACTGCTGTCTGCTGTCTGTGGCCATGACAGGACTGGACAGGACCATGTTGCCAAGGCCTGCTCAGGTGTGATGTGGACAACAACCCCCCTTCAGTATTGCTGGTGTCACTGCCACTAAGGGAGTGTGAAGGTGCATGGTCCCATAGACACTCAGCTGTTGTTGATGATGACTTACGTCCATGTGGCCGATGCCCATCTCCCACCACATGCTCTAGCACAGACATGCCACAATTGAGGACTGCCAAGGTCTCACCCCATCATCTGTTCATGACCTCAGTATTTTGATGTGTGGCCTCAACAAGGTCGTGTATGTCACCACATAAATCAGGGAGAATTGAATCCACCACCTGAGTATTTGTGTGTTGTGGCATTCACTATGTACCTGTGCATCCATGACAGCCTGGAACATGCGTCTGGTGATTCCTTCTGTGACACTTGCAACAGTGGTCCAACAAGCAGTTTTCCTCTTGTAAGCACCTATGTCCATCTGCCTGTGTGGGACCTCTCCTGCACTCTGGCTATGGCCAGTGTCTACGCTTACACCTGCCATAGTCACCACACTAGCCTGGTTAATGCTGCCACCTGCCAACTGTCTATCATCTGTGGTCACTGGTGATGGGGTATGTGTGGGCATTGTCATTGTGTGTGAGGATGGTGTGGACAAGGGTGGGATGCCAACCAATGGCACAGATTCAGCCCCTGACAACCCCACCTGTACCTCACCATTCCTATCTTCATCATTGTCAGAATCTGCAGAGATAATGACATCAGTTTCCAAAAGGGGGAACCACAAACCCCATCACCACCTGTGAGGGGAAGACAACATATGTACATTAATAACTGCACTTTTACATTGGTTGGTATATACACACACACACACACACACACACACACACACACACACACACACACACACACACACACACGCACACTTACTTACAGATGATGTGGTACAAATCTGTTATACAGACCACACATTACCCAAATGGTGACATGCATGACACACAGCCCTCAACATCATGCATTGCCACCAGTTTTACTACATGTAACTGACAATATAGAGCTCTGGGATACATGATTAGTATTAGTATGTGATGGCTGTTCCACAGCACAGACTGCAACCATGCACACATCATTGCTATTCACCTGTAAAGCACAGTGGCAAGTGCTACAGAACATACCTCACAACTGTACAGATCCTCGCAGGATGTGTAGAAGTCTGGCTCATATGTTTGCTCTATTTCTCATAACCCCTGTGTTTCACTGATACATAAGTGGGATGATATGATCACTGATTAATGACGTACATTTGAGCGTCAGACCTACAAACCAGCAGTGAATGTATGGTCACACAATTCCTGTCACACCAACAACCTTCTAAGCTTACAATGGATATGGTAAGAGTACACAACCGTGTTAACATGATATGTTCTTGTAATATACAAGATGAGACTGCAGTAATACATTCAAATATGTTACCCAGCATCCATGTGACATATGACCTGTGCAATCCAATTGATAAACAAACAGATGTGTTACATGTAAAATATAATGACTGCAATATGTAGAATATGGTGATTGCATAAGTGTGCAAACCATTAAAATGATACTTTGTTGAAGCACCTTGTAAGTGACTTACAACATTCACTCTTCTTATGAAGGTGCCTATCAGCATGGCACATCTTGACTTGGCATTATTTAGCCAATCTTCCAAGCAAAGATCACCCAACTCTGTCAGATTGCAAGGGCAGCTCATGTGCACAGCCCTAGTCAGGTCACACTGGTGTGTTCCTATCTGGTGTAGGTCTAGGCTCTGGCTGGGCCAATCCATAACCATGAGTGTGTTCAGGTGGAGCCATTGTTAGGTAGCGTTGGATGTATGTTTTGGGTCTTTGTCATGATGAAGGCTGACACAACTCCCCATCCTCAGTGTTCTTGAAGATGCCTGATGGATTGTGGGCAGACATAGGTGTTATTTGGAAATGTTCAGAATTCCCACCACCATTACTACAAGCCTTGTTCTGGCTTTGGAACAGGATCCCCACAACGGGCCACTGCCACCAGTGTGATTCACCATAGGGATGTTGGCCTTCAGGTTATAAGAGGTGTTGCTTGTGTACCACACATACCTTTTGGTATTGTGGCTGTGAGGTCAATCCGTAGTCTCATTACACCATAACACATTTTCACACATGCTTTTGAAAGATGTGATGTGTTGTATTGCAATTTGTACCCACCCCTGGATGTTTTTTGGTATGGGGAAATGCTTCCATCTTCTGACCCTACCCTATAGGCCAGACAAATGTAGAACACGGGATAGTGTTCCCATAGGTAGTACACAACACCAGTACTAGCAAGAGGTTCCTGCAACTTTCTCAGTGTTGCTGTATGTGCCCTGGCAGCCTCCCTGACCAGGTCTTGACATGTCTTGTCATTATTTTTGAAGGGACATCAGTTTCCTTTCAACAGCACTGTTGTGCCATATTCAATCCACCTTTTGACAACTGTCTCCACTGTGTTCCATGGTGTATGCAATGCTGTGGTAATGTTGTTGTACCCTAATCTTGACTGATACCTTTCAAATATGAGATCCTTTTACTGCTTTGTAAGCTGTCTGCAAACCATGGCTTTTGCAGGCAACTGAGCAAATGTCATGATTATCCCATTTGGACAACAGATTATTTGGTGTTACTCAGAGTGTCTTTACTTGATGACAGATGTGTATCCAAGCAGACTGTATGCTATGAGTAAACCACAAGCTTCTGCAATAGCATATTATTTGAAGGGTGTGCACACATCTGCATCCAGCTTCTTGTCAGGTTTGTATACTCCATATTTGGTGCCCAGCAGATTGGTTTTAATGGTGAACTGCTCATGTCATAGGTCACATTACAGATTGGAAAATATGTGGACTGACATATTGTGGTCTCAATTTGTATATATATCACAAACACCTGGCATTGTCACAGGGGTGTGTACACTTTTTATATCCACTATACGACAGTAATGTTTCACACATGTCTTTACCTTAGGACATTTGTCCCCCCTATTTTGTTGGTCTCTGTTCAGAAGTCTTGCACTGTCAGGTTGTGAGGTATGCTATAGGGATGTTGCATTCTCATCAGATAGAACCCTGTGGTGACCATTGTGTTGCAATGCAGTTAACCCCAACACAAGTGAACATGCATATAAAGCAATATGGCTATGACTGACAGTTGTGTGCATGGTACATTGCATAGCCTTCACATGCCTAGGGTATTGGCAAACCACAACAGAACAATTGTATACTCACCAGCTGCAGGCTGCCATCCCACATGCAGACTGGAGGGACCTAGGTAATTGTGGGAAGGAAGTATTGTCAGCAGACCACCATGTTGCATTGGTACAGGATGGTGCAGCATGTCTGCACATTTACAGTACAACCCCCAATACTACACAATTTCCTGTCCTTCACCATAGATGTGCACATCTGTGCATTAGAAAACTCCATCCGCAACTGCAATCTGACCTGACACATGCACATAGATACTCTACAATTACAAGTATGTCTGCTACACTAGTCTAATAATCTACGGTGGGGCTTTACCTGCACACTCCTCATCCATTGTCTGGGTCTCACCCACCACCAGTATGTGGGGGGTCTGTACTCTGATGTACTTGGATGGGTGCTCCAAGGTACCTGAGGAGCTCCCCGGTGGGAGTCAGTGGGGCTGCATGGTCAGGCCCACACCTGTGGCTGTGTGGTCCTGGGCCATTGCAGCAGCCCTTTGCTGGGCATGGTGTATGAGTAACTTTCACGATGCCGGACCTGCTTGTATGTACAAGCATGCAGGCCAACATTGTTTACCCTGTGGACAAGGTCATCCCACAGGCCGGTCCTCTCCTGCAGATGTTGCTGGCTCCAACCAAACATTATGGCATGGTTCTGTAGTACGGCTTCTATGATTATATTTGTCTCAGCTGCTGAGAAAGTTGACCTTTGCTGATGCAACATTGCACCTGGAAGACATAAAACGGGAGACACAGCACATGACCTCATACATTTGGCAACAGTATGTACAGAACCTGCACAACTATGTTGAATACCAGTAGCCACCACTCACAACCACACTGTACCCCTGTAATGTATCAGCACTGTATCTGCTTGCATTGCAAGCTGGTCCTGAAGTGTCATATTCCCCCAACGAGGGCTAGTTAATTTTGTAATCCTGTACTCCTCATTCATGTCTGTGTAGAGGGATGAAATTGGCCATCTTCCATGCGGATGGGGTGTGAATGATGCAAAGGCTTGGTGTAACCACAGTGTGTAATGGAGCTGGGAGGGCATGCCTGAGTTCATGTAGGATGCAGACAGGGATGTTATCAGGTCCCATGGATACTTATGTTTGTTGCCTTTCAGTAGGCAATATGTACCTGCTCACTGGTGATGAGGCCAGGAGTGTGTGTGCTGTGCATATCCACCTATAATGATGGTGAGCCAGGGGGTGATGGTTGCCCTAAACCTATCTGCAGCAGGTTGGCTATAGCTATGCTTTGTTAGTATGTGGTCTGATTGGCCACCATTACAGGGTGGGTTGGTTTGTTGCCTCAGAGATTGCAGGCATATGTGAAGATGGCCTTGTGATTGGTCTTGGTGGATGTGTTCAATTTGTACTCAAAGTTAGCCTTACAGTGCAGCCAATAGAGGGACCAAGTCTGTGGTTTGTGTATTGCTGCTGTGCACAACAGGTGTTCAGCTTACCTTGAAGGGTTGATGTTGTCCTGTCAGGTATTGCTGAGACCATAAAGCTATGTAGTTGCCACATTGTATTGTGTTGTGTGCCTGGATACAGCTGCTAGTTCCAACATATGGGATGCCCACCATGTGGGCCTTGCCCATTTCCCTTGCCTTTGCGGTGGACATTACAGTGGTGTGGGGGCTATAGCTTCACAGACAGTAGGTGGAAATACCTCACAAGATAGGACATGTGGAAACAGACCAACAACATGGGGGACAAAGCTCCAGATTTTGGTACAGATTATAAGTCATTAGTGCTGTTATGCACATGGAGGGTTGATACATTGACAGGGTTTGTCTGGACATCCATTTATGCATATATAACTTGACTGCATGTTCTATCAACAATGCATAGTGTTACTCAGTGGTGAATAAGCTGTTTAATTGGATGCAACTGGTATTAACACTGTTAATGTGTAGCTGTTTTAAGTAGTTATTCCTGTACTTTCTGCAATTGTTCTAAAGTGCCTCCACTGCTTCTCTTCTTCTCTGACACCACTATTTCCCTCCCACTGTGAACCCTCTCCTACACACTCCAATCCTGTTCCTATTTCTGTTACGCTTATACACCACTTTATTGATCTCACACTCTTTCATTATCACTCCTATCTGTGTTCCTTGCTATTCAGCAGGCAGTAGCCATGTGGCAATCACTAAACCTCATTCCAGTCTCCTGTTTTTCTTCTTTTCCAGGCATTCATACTTCATTTAACAATTTGGAACACTGCTGTGGAGCTTGCTGAAGCTATATTCCCTCCCCCCCAACTGCTTATACAGGACTGTATAAGTTGGCCATTGGTTGTGTATGTGTCTGTCTACATATTGCCAAGATATTTTGGCTTATCTTCTCAGCTCATAGTGCATCACTGTCCCTCATACCTGCCCCCTGCTTTACTACTTCTGCCTTCGCAGTTACTCTTCTTACCCCCCACACTCACTCTAATTTGCTGATTCCCTATGTGATTTACTTCTTCTCACTCTAATTTGCTGCTTCCCTATGTGATTTACTTCTCCCCACATTCCTATCAGTCTCTGCCTTCTGTGTGTTCTTGCTTACCCTCAGTCATCTGCACTACTTTGGCTTTTCGTTAAAAGAACTTTAATATGCCTTCACTCTGCTTTCCTGATTGTTTTTTTTTCAGAAGATATAGCTTGCTGCAACCTGGCTCAATCTGTTCCATTTTCCCTCACTATGCTCGGGCTCACTTCGCTACCCTACCCTATCCCCATTCCCACCCACCCCCACATCAATGACACCCTGCCCACTTTACAACAGCAAATCACAACCCAAAATCCATCCACTACTGTCCAATAACTAATAACCACCCACACAACAACCACCAATCACAACTCAGGAATCAACCAACCAGAATCTGCTAATCTACTAACCCTACTATACACCTCCCATTCCTTCCGCAGAGTATCTCCTTAGTATAACACCCCTCATTAGATCCCAGCATTGCTACTGGTACATACCCCACTTCACACATAATTTATCAGATACCAGTCCTATTTCATCATCTATTCACAAAATGCCAAAGTATCCTATTGACTGTCTTCACCTCTACATATTACATTTAAATCTAGCAGCCCTATGCATCACCACTGTCTCTATGCTTTAACTGTTGTACTCTCTCATCTCATATAAATATGAACTACCAGACACCAATTTCCCACCATGGCAAACCTCTTCATTTATCCACCCAGACAAACCATTAATCTATACTATAGCTCTCTTTAATTCCACCCACATAGACCTCCATGTTAACAAAATTAAACTCCCAGCAAAAACATCCCAAACATGTCTAAAGTACACTAAACTACAATGCAAGTTTACCAGACTCCTTTTACACCTTTTAAAGCAATTGAACCGCTCTGGAGATATCCATCCATCCAGGTCCCACTCCCCTACCTAATTCAGTCAGCAGCCTTAGCACATTCAACTATTCACTACTACTACACAACAGAAACAAATCTTCCCTTTTCCTCCTTAATATGAATGTAAGGTGTATTGGGAAAAAAACTGCATGCATTATTATCCCTCTATTCTCTAGACATTGTGGTATTAAGAGAGACATGCCTAAAACCCCAAAATAACAGTGATGAAATTGTAGCTCCATAATACAATATTCTTCGTAAAGACAGGAAAACCAAAAGGGGCAGGGGCTAATAGCAATCTTATTCAAAGACTACCTGATATTAGACTGTCTTGAACCTAGCATTCCTGACTTTGGAAATGCAGAACTAATATTTGCCAAGATAAAATTCAACCCCAAAAAACACCTTAATATCATTGGTGGTTATTTCCCACCAGGAAATAATATCCCCACTCTAGAACACATACTACACTGAGCATCCAACTCTCTCCCATAGGAAACAGTCCTGATGGGTGATTTCAACATCAACTGGCTAGATTGCTCCTCTCAGAATCCAACAGCTCATGTTAACCAGCATGGGTTTACCCAACTCATTATATCTCCCACAAGGATCAACAAATATTCAAAACATCAGTCTATCCTTGACTGCATTCTAGTTAATAACCCCTACCTTTCTTCTCAAGTAGGTTGTCTTCCTGATGGTATGAGTGACCATCAGCCTACCTTTCTTCTACGATCTTGTAGTCAACAAAAAAAAAAAAAAAAACAGCTACTGTATAATCAGAAATAAGAAAAAAAAACTTTAACCCAAATAATTTAATCTCTCCTCTAAAAAGCTGTAACTGGGAAACACTCAGACAGCTACACTTTGAAGAGGCCCTGAACTCCTTTAAACACCACCTTCTTGTGTATTTTAAACTGTCATCCACCCCTCAGAAACATTAGAATAACAAATTATTTTTGCACCCTGGATAAGCAAGGAATGTAGATCCTTACTCAAAGCAAGAAATAAGGCCTGGGAACAATTTCATAAAAAAAAAAATAAATAAATAAAAAAAAAAATCACAAGACAAATATTCTTAAAACTGATAAACAAAAATAAAACACTTGAACAATTAGAAAAAATCAGCTACTACCACAATATTCAAAAGAAACTCCAAAATAACCTTCAAAAATTCTGGGCCACAGTTATAATATACTTCTACCAGGCAAATCAACTACTCCCACTCCAACCTCAGCCTTGTCCTCTGACAATATAGCAACCCAATTTAATACATACTTTACAGATACTATCCAAGCCCTTGCAAATTCGCAGAACATTTCCAACAACTCTGTCTCTCCTGCTCCCCCCTCAGCAATTCCATACAAAAATTGCCCCTCCAATTTACACTACAACCAGTGTCTGCAGATACCACAAAATTAAAAAAAACTACTCCAGAAACTTAAACCAACCATCCTAGCTGCTGATAATCTCCCATCTGACTTTCTGAAAATTAGAGCAAATCCAATTTCATTCTCAGTAGCCTTACTCATAAACAGATCAATATCTAAGGGCTTAGTACCTACCATTTGGAAGATCTCCCACATCATTCCTTTACTATTAGCAAACACACAACATGGTTTTTGCCCATTTCAAAGCACCACCACAACCCTAATGGCCTTTACAAACACAGTGAACCACCTTAGAAACCATGGACAATTTGTACCTGCCATATTTCTAGACTTCTCCAAAGACTTTGATATGGTAAATCACAATGAACTAATCAATGTCCTCTCCTCCCTTAACCTTAGTAGCTCCTCTATCACCTGTTTCCAAAATGACCTATCAAGACATCAGCACACAATACAATGGCAACACCACCTTTCTACTCTTCTCCCAGTGACCTTAGGGGCCCCAAAAGGCTCCATCCTTGGACCTCTACTCTTCTCTCTATTCACTAAGCATCTTCACACCTCCACTCTCCATGCATCTGGTATACAATATGCATGTGACTCTACACTAATATGTGCAGCCCCCTTGTTACAACAGTTCAACACTATTACCCAGGAATCATGTTTTTCTGCAGAAACATGGCTCACCAATTACCAACTCATCCTGAACACCAGCAAAACAAAACTCCTTCTTTCACCCTACAAGATCTCCCTTATCCTACCTAAGTTTTAATATAGAATCCAAAAACAAAACTGTTATCACCCCAATAACTCATACTAAACTGCTAGATGTTGAAACTGACAACAGCTTAAAATTCGACATTCACATTTCTCCATCCATTATAATGTTCATAAAAAAGTCTTATTTACAGAAACAAACAATTTCTAACTAGAACCACAAAAGCTACAATCGCCCGCACATACCTGCTATCAACCCGGGTCTATATTATCTTGTTGAAAGACGTGTTCAGTAAACATGTCTTCATCAACAAGTAAACAGCAAACTCTGTAATTGCTGAATGGCCATATCAGTGACTTTTTTCCTGGGGAAAAAAGCCCTTGGCTTAATAAAATAAAAGCAAATGTTCAAAACCTACATAGAGGGGTGCTTTGCCCCCACACCACCCCCAGTGTGGAAGCCCACTACACACACCTTAGTTAAAGATACCAACTCTGAGATCGCATTACAGTGGGGAAAAGGACAAATCCCTGATGACGGCCAAGCGCTTTTTTCCCCTAGGGAAAAAAGTCGCTGATGTGGCCATTCAGAGACTACAGAGTTCGCTGTTTACTTGTCGATGAAGATGTGTTCACTGAACATGACTTTAGACAAGATAATATAGATCCAATTCTGACCAACCTTAGTAAAACTGATCTAACCAAACTGTAATCCTGCTACAATAAAATTGCCAAATTTGCCACTGATGCCACACATAGGTCCCACCTCTGCATAGCTCTTAAACAACTAAATTGGTTAGAACTTCCTCAACTGCTGTACTATATGCAATTAACCTTTGCCCAGAAAATCCTCCATCAACCTGATAAAGTCTCCATGCTCCAAAATCTTATACCATCATATGCTACTTGGATACCATGAAGGCTAACAACTCAGCTGGGGAATCACTCTTTTCAAATGTCATCCCTAAAATCTGGAATAAACCACCACTCCACATTATCTCCAGCTCCTCCACAGCACAATTTAAAAAGCTACTCACAACACACGTGTCCAGTACTTGGCATTGCACCTGTAAATCTCCAGGCTAATACTATTTTTCTATTGTCTGGAAGCAGAAACAATTACAGGTTTCAATGGTAAAAGTGTGTAACTGTTTTACAACTTCCATTTCCAGGCAAGCTTGTAAGAGATAAATATTTTTGACATAGAGGTGCTAACTTTAATGTTTATGCTAGCCTGAAAACTTAAGGCAGAGGTGACAAGATTGATGTAATCTCAGATAACCCAGCAGAAATGTTTGATAGTAATTTAAGAATTATCTCAAAGAGTGCATCTGGGCATTTTGGGTTTGTCTTGGGACCTGTGAACATCCATTCAGCACTTGCATTTGCCTTGCTCTGTAAGTAAGTTATTTAGAACATAGTTTCTCTTAGAAATAGACAAGAATATAATAAGATCCGTCTAGATGTTTTCTGTATTTATGTGAGACTGTCCTGCAATGCTGTTTTAAAATATTTCCTGTGATTCTGAACTCTGTTGTCACTTTGTTAAGTTATTGAGTATTGCCTTGTGCTTTTATTATTTATTATTAAATATATTTAAACCTTTTAATTGTGGCTGGTTTGTTTATATATATTTAAGCTCTTAGAGTACTTGCATATATATATATTTGGGGACACTGTACAGGCCACTCTTGAATAGCCTTAAAGGTTTGGTCACACTTACCATTTGGATAACAGTAACATTACACAGTCACCCTTTGGAAAGGGCCTTAAAGTAGCTGATAAGTAAGGGTGGTTGGTGGCAGTGATTACTACCTTATACTCTGGGCAGAAGGAAGCATAGGTAGTGAACCTGTGCTCGCCTTCCCCAGGAGTATCTGTGTGTTTGTATATAAATCAAATCTCAGAGTGTGTGTGTGTATGTGTGTGTGTGTGTGTGTGTGTGTGTGTGTGTGTGTGTGTGTGTGTGTGTGTGTGCGTGTGTGCGTGTGTGCGTGTGTGCGTGTGTGTGTGTGTGTGTGTGTGCGTGTGTGTGTGTGTGTGTGTGTGTGTGTGTGTGTGTGAACTACTTGGACAGGGACAAGAAGCACTGGTTAGACAGAGAGGGTGCTGGAGGTTTTGGCTTGACCACTCGGCTGAGATCTTAACCCTACAGCTGTAGTTTTTTTTCTTTCTTTCTTTTTTTTTAGTTTTTCTTTTCATAGGTTCATACTAGGCTATCTGCCCGAGGGCATTTATAAAGCCTATGTGTTTTGTATGCCACCTTGTATTTTGAATTTGTAAACTATATCTTGAACAAGGCCAGCGTACATTCCAATGGGGCATTGTACTCAATCATTGGTCTGATGGTGATGAGTTTATCCGTTTCTGTGAGACCGAGGCACCGCGTTGCAGTGGGAAGTCTTACTGGGGATCTGGAGAGAGAGGGAGAAACCAGCCCCCAGACTAACTGTGATCTCTATGTGCTCTTAAGGGAAATTGTACTTTACTGTGAGTGTACTTGTCATCCTCCCAATGTGCATGTCCCTCATTGGTGTTAGTGGTGAGGCTTGAGGCTCCTTGATTATTGGGCCAGTGAAGGGGCATCACAATTTCATTAAAGGTTTTACCACTGACATAGTGTCCATGAATTAGTTAAGTCCTTCTTGTGGGCATTCTATCCACAAAACTAACACTAAAGATGGCTTTGTGCACCCACATTACTAGTGACTGTGAGGGCCACCAGTCACTTCTATATATTCACAGGTAAGTACTAGGCCAGCTGCCCATGCAGACCTTCTTAAACCTAGTAAATTTCCTTTTTTGTAATTAAAAATAACCTATCCCATGTGGTTATAGACTGGCCTTACCCATCTAATGGTTGAGAAATGTATATTAAGCCTAATGAGAATACATGGGATCATACATGGATGATATGAGGAGACCCATGTGTGGAATAAAGCATTTAGGAGCTGTATCTGTCCATTATTAGTGCATGGGGCAGTCCTGGGATACATTTTCTGTTTCCCATCCACAGATCTAAGTTGCACTTGACAATGGACAGCGATGAACTTTGTTTTATGTGGATGAGAAGTCTGCTCCATAGCAGTGGTATCCTCTACAAAATCTGTCTCTCCAAATCATTCTGTTGTTATTGCGAAAGAGGTTTAGATCCCTAAACCAAGTACTGCTGTTGCTGTTTGACTTGTTGATGTGTAGTAAATCCATCAGTAATGTGAGGATGCCTTGTATGCCCAACAGAGGTCACCTCTTAAGCAGTCTGTTGGAAACTGAGCATAGTGACAGGGTTTTCAGTCTGTCCATTTAGGACATGGTGTTTAGGCCTTGTATCCTTTTAGTAAGGTATATCTGTGGAAAATCCAGTTGTGTGTATCTGGTCAGAAACATGTCAAAGGGGGCATTATATTCAATGATTGGCCTAATGAGAGCTAAGTAAAGGGGGACAATGACATCCCTAGATCTAGACACAATCCCTTTGTTTAGAAGCTGTGCAATATATAAGGACTCTCTTACAACAATGGATGCATGTTGGTTTAAAGTGCAGTTACTAAAGATACCACTGACAATAGTTCCAAAGAATTTATTCACCAGAACTAAAGTCCAGTTACGGTCTACATAAGTTCCCAAATCTCAAACAACCGGGTCCACTCCAGTCTTAGGTGCATATTGTCAGTGTGGTAGTTCCGTGGAGTAGATGACTTCCCAAAATATACAATAATGCATTTTTTTTGTCATTTAGTTTCAGACTATGATTTTGACACTAGTTATTTATTTGAGACAAACCTTTCAGCAGTATGGCTAAGTAATTTAAGGATTCCTTGACTTCTCCTTACTTGCATTCATCTGTAAACATATTCAGCTGGAGTCATCTAATATTGGCCTTTACTTCAGAAAAGTAGATTCCAAACAGGAAATATCTCAGTACAGAACTTTGGGTGAGTCCACTGGTGACAGGTCTCTTTGTGGAGGTAACTTCTCTTATACTCATTATCGACATCCTATTTATGAGCCAGTAGGCAATCCAATGGGTGACATAAGGGTTTATTCCTAGTTTATTTAGCTTTTCTACCATGCCTGAGTGGGGTGTTGTGTCAAAAGCTTTGGCCAGGTTGATGTATGTGGTGTGCACCATTTTGCCTTCATCCATTGCTTTGATGACCTTTTGAAAAAAAATCCACCAGTGTGAGTAAGCATGACCTGCTCTTGATGAATCCAGACTGAGATGGAGGTAGTGTTTGGAGGTTCTCTATGTCCTGACTGATTAATTCCATGATAAGTCTTTTCATAATTCCATGATAAGTCTTTCCATGGCTTTGCATTTAAAGCTGTTCAGAGTTATGGATCTGTAATTGCCTGAGTCTGTGGAAGTTCCTCCCTTATGCAGGGAAATGAGGGTAGGTGTTGTTCATTCAGTTGATACAAACCCTTTATGGAGGCTGAGTTTGAACAGTGTTGTTAGGCATGTGGCTAAATCAAGTTACATGCTATTTATGATGCATCCAGGGACCCATCAATGCAGTATTTTAGCTTTTGATAGCACTTCTAGGACTTGCGCTTGTGTGATAGCTGGAGGTGAGCCAGTTTTGGGTATATCTTGAGGAACAGAAGGAGAGGAGATAGGGCTAAAATTAGAGCTAAATTTATCAGCCAGTCGGTTAGCTATATATTAGCCCTAGGATAAGTAACATTGTTCACAATCAGCTCAGCACATTACTGCATTGTACATTTGAGATTACGAATATAACTAAAAATGCCTTGTAATTGCCTTTGGCTTGGGTAGCTATTTTAGACCTCATACTCGGTGGATACACTGCGGTGGTGGTGCTGTGGTCGCGTTGTCATCTCACAGTAAGACGTCCTGTTTGATTCTCAGTTAGAGCGTCTTCTGTGTGGAGACATGCGTGAATGGGCATACCTTCATTGAAGGTTGTGTGTCAGGGCCGGCAACTCGGCAAGTAAAAAATCTACTGCCAATCATTAGCGGACCAGAGTTCCACTGTGGCGACCCCTAACCGGGAAAAGCCGAAAGACACAACAACTTGGCTTTGGTGGATCTTATTAAGCTCCTGAGTTTTTTTTTTTTTTCTTTGTCAAGGGCTCTAATGTTTTGGTCAAAAATCTTTCCCTTTTATTCTAAAGCTTTTTATTATTATGGTTCCACCACTAGTTTGTTTCTAGGGTTTGCCCTACACTTGTTCCTATGAGGTACAGCTGCATCTGTGCAACTGTTCACATGCTGGTATAGTGTGGTGGTGTACATTTCTGTGTATTCAGTGGAGTTAACTGGATTTGGTGAGGATATAAAGCTTGCCAAAGTATCACGTAGGAATACATAATTTGTCTGAAAGAAATTTATAAATGTACCTTGGGTGGAAGGGATCTCTGGTTTCAGTTTTATTTCAAAGGAGACTACTTTATTGTCAGACCTAACAAGTGATGAAGATATGCAAGGGACAGTGCAAGATGATCCAGTATTAGTAAGGACAAGCTACAAGATGCTATTCTCTGTCTGTAGTGGGTGCTCTGACTAATTGTTTCAAGTCATTTGTATTGACAAAGTCCAGGAATCTCTGCACTTGTGCACTAGTGGTGGTGTAGGTTTCCCAGTCTATAGATAGATAGTTTAAATCACCTAGGAAAATAGCGTTGAGTTTAATACTAACCAATTCTAGTTCCTGTGGATAGGTGTTGTGGCTTTCTTTTGTCATAGTGGGTGTTCTACAGCTAGCTGATATATGGTATAGGATCTTTCTGAAGGTTATTTGGACATGATGAAACTCTAGTGCATCATGTTGAATGTAAACTGATACACCTCATCCATTTTCTCATGAGCAGTAGCTGGTCTAAACATGTGGAAGGTATTATAGCCCTGCACATGCTCACTGCTATTTTAAACCATGTCTCAGTCACTACAGAGATGTGCAATGTCTTCCAGGATAAAAAGGGCTTGTAGGGAGTGGAGTTTTTTGTTCAGACTCCTAGCATTGATCAGTATCACCTTCATATTTTCCTTTGCTTGTTTTTTTGGTAAGTTTAACAGGTTGGCATTGCTAAAAAAAAGCACTATGTGGGTGGACAATGTCTTTGCCAATGATAAAAACCCCAGAGGAGACTCATGCAGGCCCTCCTTGGCAAAGCAGCATGTTCTGTTCATCATATATCCCAGGCTAACCAAAAACAAAGCAAAATATTGAAGCCAATTATTTTTTACTCATATCGTGACATCATCCTTGGAGAAGGTAGAATGCTGCTCAATGCTAGGCTGATACCTGCATTGGACACATAGTCTGAAAACTCCATCATGCCTCTTTTTATATAATACAGGCAGGTAGACCTCAAGTCATTGATACCAAAATGAACTATGACAGCTTCATACTGGTACTTTTTGTTCAATGACCCGAGTGCTTGTTGATCTGACAGATCCTGGCACCAGATAAGCAACTAACAGTCACTCTTTCCCTGCTCAGTCTGGTAAGAGGCACACCTGTATCTTTCCCTGCTCAGCCTGGTGCATCTGCATGTCTTACAATGGAGTCACCTATAACAAGAATGTTTGGTTGGGTCGATGCCGGCCTTATGGGCTCAGCATTTGTGACTTTGGGAGTCCTAATGGTATGTGATGTAGCAAGCTTAATATACTGAGTAAGTTTTGTGCCTGTGTTGTGTTTTGGATGTCTTTGAGGTTTAAGCAAGTTAATTTTTAGAACCTCAGCATATGTCAGATTATGTTGATTGTGATGGCCTTAGAGAGGTATGACATATAATATACTGCTGACAATTTTGGTTTCTGAGTTTGCTGTGTGTGAGATTTTTGCCTCATATGTACATGAGCAAGGTAAACACTAGAGACTGGCAACCCAGAGCAATCATCTCAATGCTCATCTGGGATTTTAAGAGTAGAAGTTCCCAATTTTCAGGGATGATTTTCTCTTTCAGAGAGTTTTAGAAATACCGGATAGACATCAGATACTATAATTCTCAATGCCTTTTTTTCAAGAATTCTGGGCAAAGCCAAAAATAATGAACAATAAAAGCTCAAAATTAGGAGCACTTTTTAAATCTTATTTTACTTCACTTAAAAAGTTAACTGAATAACACATTTTGCATCAACATGAATTTTTTGGACAATAAGAAAAATGAAATGTTAATGCCTACCATTATTGAATATCTGAATTCCTGAATTATTTACCAACAAATCCTTTTTTCTTACGTGGAACAGACCAGAAACATGAGGCAAAATCTGGAACATTCTCTGAACCCAGGTGCTGTAACAGGTGGGCATTGCTAACTCATTCACTCCAATGGAGCTCAGGAATTTTGCACGGCATTGTTGCAGAACAGTATCTCACTGGTCAGTGTGTGCAGAAGTGGGTGTGCCTTGTGTGACTGACATGCCAAATGGCTGTGAAGTCATATGCAAATGCTTAATGATTGACTGCCATGCACATTTGACAGTGACACTTAGCTGCGGTACAGAGCAGATGGGAAATTTACTCTCAATGTACTGCGATCTTAGAGTTGGTATATTGAGTTTGTGGGGGGCGCAGGGGGGGCTTGCCCCTCTGCAAAAATACTGTGTTGGGTGGTGGGTGGTATTTAAGAGGGACTTGCTACTGTGCACCTGAGGAGGTACTCTTCTACAACATCGCCGTTTGGACTGTAACTTCCAGTGGGTGGAGCCTAAGCCTTTTGACAGAATAAAATTATGTATCACATTTCAAACAAATGTTCATATATCTGGAACCATAGGGGTTATGAAAGAAGCATACATGGCAAACCCTTCAGCACAAATTATTTTTATAGTGGTAGCATTCTTTATGTTCTAGGTCTTAAACTGAATTTTATAAGTTGCATTCAACACAGTAACTATTATGTTTGTAATATTTTGTAAACAATTTACAATATCTCAGCAGCCACTCCAGTTACACACATGCTGTCAGCAGCATTTTATTCATCTAGCTGAGAGTTTTCATATGAGCTCTGTCTGTGTTACATGATTGTTGAGATATTTAGAAAACTGTGCGATATAAACTGATATCATAAAACAACAGTTAATATCTCTTTACCTGTACTAGACAGAGGTCAAATATTAATGCAGCTGAGTTTACCATTGTGTAAGCTTTAAGATGAAATATTTTCAAACCTTGTACATAGCATGGTTTTGGAATTATTGATGGAAATATGAACAAACAGCATTTGATACCTAGAGCTTCAGTAGGTGTTAACTGCAGATGCACCTTGAGGCGTCACTGGCAGGTAATGAGAACAACAACCACTGATCTGGTGTGGCACTACTAGTGTCACAGAATGTATTGCCATTTTCTGAAACCAGTGTACAACTAGTTTTACTTGTGTGTGTATGTGTGATGGGGCTGGAGTGTAAGAGTTACAAGCTGTTTATAATTTCTTTCACTTTCTATCATAAACATCATCAGCACTGCCATTAGGCTTGCATTTGTGTGTGAGTATGTGTGTGTGTGTGTGTGTGTGTGTGTGTGTGTGTGTGTGTGTGTGTGTGTGTGTGTGTGTGTGTGTGTGTGTGTGTGTGTGTGTGTGTGTGTGTGTGTGTGTGTGTGTGTGTGTGTGTGTGTGGTTGTAGTTTACTAGTTTAGTTTACAGTAACACGTTTTCTATAATTTCTTTAACTTACAATCTCAGATATAGACCTTATACATGTTACATGGCTGCCTTTTGTGGTTTGGTAGGAGCAAGATGTGTATGAAAGGGGCTGCACATTGCCACAGTGGCCTGATGAGTAGCATTGCCATTTCTTGGTGCCTTGCATTGCCACAGTGGCATGATGACTACAATTGCCACTTCCTGTTGCCTAGCTCTGGTTGGGTTTTGACTGTTGATTTTCTTTGTGGAGTTTGCATGCCCTTCCTGTAACTATGTGTGTCTGGCCATGTGATCTACTTTCTTCCAGCTCTCATAGACATGCAATAGGTAAAATGACATTCCTCCAGTTTCTCTGAATGTTAACATGCAGCACAAGAGTGTGTGTGTGTGTGTGTGTGTGTGTGTGTGTGTGTGTGTGTGTGTGTGTGTGTGTGTGTGTGTGTGTGTGTGTGTGTGTGTATGTGTGTGTGTGTGTGTGTGTGTGTGTGTGTGTGTGTACAAATATTACTGATTTTTATCTGTGCACATACATAATAATGGTGGGCACATAAGTAACTCTTTTTGGGTACCAGTAAAAATGAAGTGAACAAGTAATTATTTTTCAAAAATAATGCATAAAATACATCACATAACATTTAGACCATTAGTGTTTCTAGGAGTCTGGTGGTTCCCACACCCCAGAGTGTATAAGTGGATTTGGGCATGAACTTACTTTGTCATCTTTAAACATTAATCCTTGGGCATAACTTATGTCTTCCTTGAAAGGAAAAGAAAAGACTGAAATTCTTTTTTTTATGCTTGATTTTTGTTCAGGCCATCACTGGATCAAAAGGTATGTCCCTCATTACTTCTATAACCCTATGGCTTCTGGGGGTCACCCCAATTAATTTAGTTATTCCCTGTAATTTTATCACTATGCTGTCTTGGCCAGGTAAGGTATAAGTGTTGAAAAGATGCAAGGAAAAGTAAAGCTGAACAGCAACACTGAATTTCTTTTTGCTCAAATCATCATTGGATTAAAAAGTTGTAAAAAAAAAATGTAAAATGCACTTCAATGCATATAGAATATCATGGGTTCTTGAAAAAGCTGAACAGGAAGACAGAATATGAGAAAGAGAAGGAAAAAAGTAATGTGCATGATGTGGAGAGACCAGGAAATGGGGAACTTGGGTGGAGGGAGGTAGCACAGGAGGATGTGAGTAAAACAGCAGGCAGTGGGGGAGCACCATGGACTCCTTTGTCTAGGTTGTCATTTCACATAAGGCCAGCCCTGTAAATAAGGTAACTATCAATGCACCTCTGTGAGGTGGGCCAAAAAATGTGGAACACAAGCCTGTCAAACTGTATGAGCATTGTACCTACAGTTTACTCTGTGCATATTATTCCTAAATGTATGCCTCATGAACTAAAAAAAGTTGTTTAGAAGGGGAGACAATGACAGGGTGTTACTTAGACTGGAAGTGTCTAGTGGGCTTCCAACTTGACACTTACTGGGGGCCCCTAACATGCTAATACTGAACATGTCTGCATGTGTTAGTTATTTGCAAATTATACACAAAATCTTCACCTTGTAAATTATACCACCCAACCTTATTTTTGTTTGCTGGTTTTTACTTTTTCAACTTTATTTTTTCTTTGCTTCTGTGTTTCTGAGTAACAGGTTGAAACAAAAAACAGTTCTTTCTCCACTCTCCCCTACTAGAACGGTTTGCTAACTCTAGCTAGTTCCTTTTCTACATCCCTGGTTCCTGCTAACAAGAATATTTTGTGAGTGCTTTCCATTTATTTCCTAATCCTTAAGCCAATTTGGCTTATCAACATGTCTTGGCTTGGACAGAGGTAAGCACTTTACCTTAGACACAAAGACACTTCTTGGGCTCTCATTCTTTGGTAAGCTGAAACTGTTCAAATTATACCTTGGAGTATCTCTGCCCTGAAATCTTCAGGAATTAACTCAACCATGTCTGCCCTTCTATAATTAGCGCTTGTGAAGTTGTCAGATATCTAAGGGAATATGTATGTTTTGCCATATTAGCTGTTTTGAAATCTTCTACTGCTTCAGCTCCACTGGTGACCCATCTGTTTCACTCATCTCATGTGGCTTCTAGAAACAGGTCTAGTGTACACATTGTCAGAAAGTATCTCATCAGTTTTAAGGAAGTGTATCTTTTGGAATTTCAGATAACAAAATCCAAGTACTGATACAAACTGAAGCTCTGGTGCAGAGTAGTAGCTCCCATGGTTATCATTTTACCAAATATAGAATTTTTTGTGGCTTCTCTTTCCTAGAGAGACTTGCAAATATAATGACAAATGGTCCTATAAACTAACCTAATACTAGTACATCACGCTATCTCCATAATATGTGCATTAGAAGTGTACAAAAGACACCAAGATAAAGAGTTGATCTCCCCAAGAATTTACTTTGCAATGCTTCTTCTCTCATTCAATGAGAACATCGAGTTTACTATTACCTCTTACGTACTCCTCCTTTAGAACATTGTTTATACGGACTAATATGCTGTGAACTAAAGGTACAGGGTTTAAATCTTTTCAGGGTCGAGTGTGAAAAAGGTCCATGGAGATCAGTGCTCCACACTGGTAAACAAATGTAAATTAAATAAAATTACAACAGAAGTAGTTAGGAATCCTGTTCTCAGATCAGCTGAGAATCTTAGATCTGAAGGCATAAACTTCCATTTCTAAATGTAGTTCTGCATTGTCTATACTGATATTCATTGTCGGGCATAATGTATTGCAGTAACCTCTGTCAGCCACACAGTGTGAAGTGGCTGTACTTATAAAATCTGCTCACCTTCAGCAATTTTTCTGACATTCATTCTTTCTATGTCTGTTAAGTTTTCTACTTGTCAAATATAAGCAATCCACACAGTGTGAAGTGGCTGTACTTAAAAAATCTGCCCACCTTCAGCAATTTTTTTGACATTCATTCTTTCTATGTCTGTTAAGTCTCCTACTTGTCAAATATAAGCAATACATTTTCATTTTACGTTCATCCCACACATTTAATAAGGCTATCATAACATTATTGCAACAGTTTAGCTATATTTTTCTGCCTATATCCAAGTCATTAAATGGATTTATTTTCTGTAGCCATGTTTCTTTAATAAACTTATACCGAAATCTAACGGATATCACTCTTCTTTCTATTTTCCCAAGTATTTAATTTTGAGTTCTACTTCATAGTGAAATAAGAGAAATAAGATTCCTACTTACATGTTTCATTAAAACAAACTTTGATTATGGCAATACATTTTTTGCCATTTTGACCAGTGTACTTCAGCTACAACTTCAAAAGAGGTGCATGTCCTTTTCTGTAGTTATTTTTTTCTAATTTGGTTAGTTTTTGTTTGTTTGTTTCATGTTGCTTCATATATTGAATCCTATAAGAAAATTCTTAATAAAAATATCTGTAATAAAACCGGAAAAAAATGGTGCCACACTATGACAGGAAACTTCAACAAATACATTGTAATACTGGAGACATTACATTGGTATGCACAATGTAGCACATTCTTTTTCTCTGGCCTTTAGGTGTCTCTTCCCATTTTGTCCATGTCCTGTGACATTTGTCATACATCTTCCTTCATCAGTAGAACTAGGTCTATTGTTTTTCAAATGCAAGTTATGGTATCCTAGCCCAAATAACTAACAACTAATAACTAATAACAAATACCATAGCACTTCCACTGCTCTTCTCTCTTTCACAGACTCTATCAACAAAAATCGCAATAACAACCTATTCTCCTCTGCTTTATTTCTCGACCTCTCTAAAGCCTTTGATATGGTGAACCATCACCTTCTGCTACACACTTTGAAATCTCTTTCTCTTGACCCTTTGGCATTGCGCTGGTTTAACTCATATTTGATAGATAGAAAACAAGCAGTCCTTTGGGACAGCCATTTATCCTCTCAGCTCCCAGTCACTATCGGGATCCCTCAAGGATCCATCTTAAGTCCCCTTCTCTTTTCCATATTTATAAATAACCTGTCTACTTCTCTCCCAACATCCACATGCATTCAGTATGCAGATGATTCAACACTCATCTGTTCTGCTGTATCTCCAACTGAACTTCATTCTTCCACCCAAAAAGTCTTTACAGCAGCAGAAAACTGGTTCCAACATATCTGTCTCCTCCTTAATCCCCAAAAAAACTAATTATTACTTTTTTCTCCAACCCTTAAGTCTGCCCCTTTCTTATTTTCTATTGTCTCTGACAATGGCACTATCATTACACCTGATTGTTCCACTAAACTACTAGGTTTCACAATAGATAACCAACTAAACTTTGACTCCCACATTGACCTAACCATCAAAACTGTTAATAAAAAGATAGGTGCCCTCTATAGACTTAAGCCCTTTCTTACAGTAACTACCAGGGTGTCTCTAGCCCAAACTCATCTCATCTCTACATTATTGTATGCCTCTCCATCTTTTATCAACCTATTAAAATCTAACCTTCAGAAACTAGCCACAGCCTACGATAGCATTGCCAGGTTTGCCACAGGTTCCCCATTTCATACCCATCATTGTGTTAATCTCAAAAAGCTTGGCTGGCTTGAACTTCAAAATCTTATTCTTCTACATCAATTAGTTATCACCTATAAAAGTCTCCATTACCCTACTAATACACCCATGCTTAACAACCTTGTTGCCCCTTACAGGAATCTTACTTCCCTTCGCTCTGCTAACAAACTGCTAGCAGCTACTCTCAAATCACACAATAAATCTGATGATTCCTTGTTCACAAATGTTGTTGGCTCATACTGGAATAAACTTCCCACAGAACTGACTACTTTAAGATCATCACAACTTTTCAAGAAACAAAGAACTATTTCAAATTTCACTGGCTTTGCCCTTGCTCAAATCCTGACTGACCTCAGCATCCAACTCTCACTATAGTTCTCTCCATTACCTTGTTATACATCCATCTCCTCTACTTGTCTCTCTCACTAGTACTACCCCTCCTCTGTAGCTCACCTAACATCCACTTGGATATTACTATTCCTATAATGTCACTCTCTCTTTACACCAGATATATTCCTGCTACCTGTCATCTTACCTATTATTGAAACCTGTATGTTGCTTCCTGCTGTTAAAATCTGGTTCTTAAAACTATTGCCCTGGCACAAAATGTTTATCATAATTGTTAATACTGTAAATATTGTATAGACTCCAGTGTTTGTTATTATCGTTTGTCATTTTCAATTCCTGCTTCTGCAAAGAATATGGCATTAGCGATCCTTACTGTATTTTTCATTTGTTAAATTGCTTCTGTACTGTTACTATACTACATTGGAATAGTTCTTTAGATTCTTATAATTGTCTCTTACTGTGCTGTTTTTATGTTATTTACTAGTATATAGTGAAGCTTTTCTCCTCGGGCCTCTGCTGAAAATGGACATGTATCCAGCCAGACTAGCCTGGTCAACAAATGTAAAATAAATAAAATAAAATAAATAAATAACTCAAGTTATCTTTAACGCTTTGTAATGTTACATTTGTAAACATTTTAAAGTAGACTACTATGTTTATAAAAAAGAAATACTTTTTAAAATAATTCTGTCTGCTCTACATCTAGTTTGGACTGACTTTATAGAGAGGGACAAAAACACACAAAGAAAAAAGGCTAATTCTGCTTTTGCAGATTCTGTAATTCATTGTTTCTATAGTGTTGAATATGGGAAATTCCATTTTTAGTAATGCGTCATTAAAGACCTACAGCAATTGATGATTTGCAGTGTTTATGTATTAAATTGATCAGTGCTATACAATACATCTGCCCTGTTGTATTTTGCACTGTATATATCATGTGCAGTTGCAGCACCTTAAGTTAAAACAAAATTAAAAACCAAGGATACCACTGAATCTAACTGATCATACTTCATTTACCACATATCTTAAGGTCTGAAATTAGAAATGAACATATCATTAATAAATTAAATCCACCTACTCATTCATAAAATGTCACTGTATGAAGTACAAAATAACATATAGATATTTACACCAAAAGGTTTTTAAATGAAAAAAGAGTGTATATGGGACCATTAACACTCACTCTGGCATTTACATTATATTTGTCTGAGTATGTGTTTGTCCTCATTATTTATTCCCTGTTTGACCAGTTCATCTTCCATATATGATGACTGGCATTTCCTCTGTACTAGGTTAGGTTGTCTGAATATATAGAGCAGTACAGAATCACCATATCAATCAATCCTGTAAAACAACAGTTATAGGCAAAGTGAGTGAATATTGTAGAATTTCACTTTGTATTGGTAGCTACTGCCTTTTTTAGGCAGTCAGATGAAGTACACAAATGCCACATTTTAGCTGTGCAGTTAAGCATGCCGTATTTGGAGTGTATGGCATGAATATGGGGGATGGGCATGAACATACATGGTTAAAAGAAAATATAAACAAAAAACAATAAGGTCCAGTAAGAAACAGCCATTAAATGTCTCACAAAAATAAATAAATAAATAAATTAAAAAAGAACAGCTTAAACATTCATACCAAAGTATTTCACTGAAAAAGTAAACGGAAAACATTCAAATGGGCAGCAATAGTAATTAACCTGAAAACTATTAAAACCAAGAGAAATAATTCATATTATTGAAATATATCCAGCTCAAGATGATATATTCTACACAGATAGGTCTAGTATGTTTCAGAAATAACACCATATTTGGATATGTAAATAAAGATTGATATATCTCTGGGAATCAGAGATAAAAGCTGTAAATTGCCTACCACAGGTAGATGCAGTTTATGCAGTTATATAAAATGTGATTCAGAGATTATGCTTAGCCGCAATGAGGCAGACATCATTCTCAGCTGGTCTACATTTCTCTAAATCACAAGTAATTACTAAGAGAGCTAAACAACATTCAGAGTGTTGATTACCACTGGCCAAAAATGAATCTCATTGGACAGGAGTGCACCTCAGTCACAATCTCACACGCATTTAGGCATTCTAACACACGCACATGCACACACACACACACAAACACACACACACACACACACACACACACACACACACACACACACACACACACACACACACACACACACCTACATTCTCCCTACCTAAGCCCCCTACTGTGACCACCTTGGCAAACACACACATGCAGGTAGGCACACACACACACACACACACACACACACACACACACACACACACACACACACACACACACACACACAGTCATCCATCCGTTCATCCCTTCGCAGACTTATACACATACTGCTATACATAGACACACACTATCTCACCTCCACTACTCCTACTTTTCTAGAACTTTCATAATCTTACCTGCAACATGAGCACTCTCACTAACTATAAAGGAATAATTCAGTATCTTGGCCTAGTTAATTGTCATGGACAGTTGTGATAATTTAGGCAGATGAGGAGTTCTCTGAATTGCTTGGCAGCATAAATCCTTCTCCCAGGCATTTCTGGGGAGTATTAAAAGCTAAGTAACATTAGCCACTCCCCCATGATGTTTCACTGTAATATAATGTGGCTAACAGGACAGCTCACTGCAGTGTTTCTTTCTAGGGTTGCAGAATGCAGACACAAGGTGCATGGTTTGATTCTCAAATGGGATAAATGGCTAGGTTTAAATGGCCTGCAAAGGCAGTTAGGCTAGTACTGAACTATGAACTAAGGAACCTGTGTAAAATCACTGCAGTGGGCCTGTATCTGAATCAGAAGAGGTTATCACAAAGGAATGGCTGCTTGTGTTAGGGCTTACCACTTGAAATAACCCTTTCTGAATCCCAGGGTATGTGCAGATCATAGAAAACCTCAAAAATGATGGCTTCTGGCCAGATGCTCCTGAGTGAAAATGCAAAGGGAAGTGCAATGGCAGTATAAGAAATGTTTCAAGATATGAGTATGCCTCAGGAACTAATTCAGTACAAGGAATACATTTGTGAAAACTTTGCATTTGTGACATGATGTAGATCAGACTAAGTGGATGTGTATTCTACAATGTAAAACTAAACAAAAATTGGAAACAGATGCTCAAATACCAATCGTGGAAGAAAGCAAAGACTGATTTCCCAGACTCCTCGGTATTTTTTTTTGTTTCCTTTACATTTTTTGTCTTCATGCTTGCTCACAATCAAAACTCCTTCAAATGCATATTTTAAAGCCATCTGTGGAGCATCATTTAGGCAGCCATAATTGTTGCTTGTGTTTTCACCATGAGTCAGCAATGAGGACATTCATTATTTTGGAATAACTCCTCCCTTGGGTAGGGGACATGAGATCCACATCACCACAGAAGCCACAGTGCTTCCTTTTTTGCAAGTGCATACTCCCATGTACTTCTTTAATTAACACTACTGCCAGTCAGCAGCTTGGCATGCCACATGCAAGTGTCATTCTTGTGGGCCTGCCTTCTTCCTCCAAAGGACTGCTACAACTCACCATAACTGTCTTTAACCCCAGCCTCCAGTTTAAATATATCCTCCTGCCAGCTCCATCAAGCATCCATGCCACTAATCCAGTGATGGTGAATCTATGACATGTATGTCAAAGGTGACAAACCACGTTTTGGATGACACACCAGCATTCACCAACACCCGCATTACCAAAGAAACTGCTTTTGCATTCATTGCTCATGTGAAGCACGTTGAATTGTTTTGTGTCAGGAGCCAGTTCAACAACACTACTGTAGAGGTAAGGAATTATTAACCTCAAAGGCTATTTCAGTATACTGTCTCACTACAGTCTGCAAACGGCAATGCTGACATTTTCTCTTTGAGGTTACACTTCTGCAGAGGGCAAGTAGTCTGTATTTCTAAGCGTGTGCTGATTTGCATTTTTCCTAACTGTCCCTTTTGATCCCTCCTAAAACCGGTGACTTTTTAGGCTTAATGTCAATAATTAGATTTATAGACTTATTTTACTTCAGAAAATGTATATTATTTCACATTCATTTTTTCTGTCAGTGTCTCAAATTAATAGTACTAGCAGTTCAAAACTGTCCGTGTTTCTTATTTCTAGTTTTGTCCCTGATTCTGTTGAGATTTATCCCTGATGTATTGAGAGCTATGCTGTTTTATTTATTTATTTATTTATTTGTGGAGGGGGGGGGGGTAAAACACCAGCAGAGTCAAGTTAGGCATTTTCCAAATTTTTGATACACCGAGCCCAAAACTTTCGCCATCACTGCACTAATCAAACTCGGTCACCTTAACAATAGTCAGGGCTTTATCACATTATACCAACAAATCTGGGTGTTACTCTGAGGCATTTTGATAGGACTATATGAAGGCTCACATTTGACTTTAGTATTCACTGCACATGATTTCAAGACTGTGCAACAGATAGGAAGTGATTGCTACTGTCTGGTCAGTCTGGCAGCTGGCTTAGAGGATTAATGAGCTGGTTCCTATGGTCTACTGTGCAAGGTTTGATTCTCTCAGCCTCCATCGCCTGTGTGACTTTGAGCAAGTCACTTAACCAGACAGCACTCCTTGTCTGAGTCCGAAAAGGGTTTGTGGTGATCAGTGCTCTATCCTGGTAAACAAATTCAAAATAAATTAGCCTAACAGTTTTCCTGAAAAGGATGTCTTTCTCAGAGTGCATAATGTCCAATAAAACTTTATTATACATTAAGGGGTGTACAGTGTTGGCTGTGCAATCAAGTAGTCAAAACAATCTCTCATAAAAACAGTTCTAATAGAAGATTGTGATCCTAAATTTTGTAAGCATAACAAACAAGTATATTCACTTCTGGATGACATGAAGTAGTAGAACATAACTGTGAGTACATATCTGAGATAAACATTGTAAAGTAATAGAAAACTAAGATTAAAAAAATCAATGATCTGTTTTATTGTTTGCATTATTTCAGGAATAGAATCTGAAGTCAGTGACGTTACTAAAGTTACATTTCCGAAAGTGTTTTTGTTTCTTGACTTATTAGTTATGAGCATCTATGAGCACAACTGCATTCAAATTTCTTTTGTCTCTTCAGTTATTACTAGTGAGCATCTAAGAGTACAACTACATATTATTAAGGGTAAATTGTAAGAATGTTTGTCAAGCATTGGATCAATGGCTACTCCTCAGTTCAGGGAAGATGTCTGTCCTGGTTCACTCATTGGTCCTAAAGTGACATAATGAGTAAAAGTTTTCATATGGGGCAGATATCTGCATGATGGTCTTCTCTTCTTCTTTCTTTTCCTTCCTGTGCCTGTTCGTTTCAGTTCCAAAAACAAGGAAACAATGTATTTCTCCTTCAAGCAGCCCACTGTCTGATGGGAGCTTTGCCGCCAGCAAGACTGGTTGACAGTCACTTTGACCCAGCTGGCGATTAATGTGTATGGTTTCTGAAGGCATGCTTTCAATGTATCACATGATCACCATGAGTTCTCTGTTTGTGAACTGACTGGTAAGTACATAATATATTCTAGAAGTCCCAGAGTCAGGTGTCTGAAAACAATGCCCATGCTAGTGAATCTAATGTGTAAAAAAGAAATGCCTGACATTGAATTCTCTTCTTATGTCTGTAGTTTACTGCAGACATAACAGAATGGAAATTAAAATTAAAGATGGGGGTCCAACAAAACTACAGATACAGGATTCATCATGCTGTGGGACCCACAAGGTTCATTGCTTGGACCACTGCTATCTTACATTTTTTAAAGACCTCCCTTGGGATTTGCCTCAAATTAATTGTATCCTATATGCTGACAACATTGATTGGCTAAAGCCAGTAATCACTAACCCACCAGGAACAAAGAATTTCAGCAAGACTTCAAAACATTTTGGAACTGCCTGAATAATGACAGACTGCCAGTAAACACACTGAAGACCACTGTAATGACATTCAGCATTCCCCCAAACCTGAAAAATCCCAAAAATTCATAGGTAAATACTAGACAATCAATCTTCAGACTATTAAATGCCTAGTCAATAACCAAACACTGACCATGGGTCAGAATCAAACCTAGTACTTTGTGTCTGTCAGACAGACAGCTTGGCCATTGTGCCACCACCCGCAAACATAACTGCAGTCTTACCAGGATCCGTCTTACCCATACCCATGCATTAATACTCTTTCGGCCTTATCTTAGATCAAAACCTCTCCTTTCACACTAACAATGAATTAATTGCAAGTTAACAAAGTGTTAACTCATCTAAAAGTTTCCTACAGAATATATGACTTGATCACCACTAATGCTAGGTGAGTAACAGCCAGTAATGTACTTCTCTCAGACTTGAATATGGTGTTCCCAGGGTTGCAGTGTTTCCTGCTCAGAGTAGTGCACCAGCTGAAATATGTGCTGACAAAACTCTCACAGTTATTAATCTAGAGCACCATTGCACTATACTAAACAAAAACAAATAGCTTCCAATACTAGTCAGAGTTTGGCTTATGTCATTCCATTGCATGTCACACATCTACGCTGTATATCTGATCACTCATATGTATTGCCTCTGGTATGGCATGCATGTTTGACATATGGATCCCATTTCTCCCTGTGTTTATGGTGTTTATACTTATTTGTTTATTACACAGCCACATTAATCTTATGGAGTAGTACTGCTGTTTGTCACTGTGCTTAGTTGTTTGCACTTTGCATGCAGTGCTTGAGGTTCTAATCTGCTCTCTGCTCATTCTTTTGTTTCTTTGCTTACACTTGCACAGCTGACAGCTTAGTGGATGTTTTTATCCACTATCCATTGTGTACTGCAATGATGGCACACCCCAGTTAGTGCTACCCAACACAAACCTACAGCAGTCATACTCATTCTGACTGTCACACAGTTTGCAACATCTCAGAAATTGTTTATGAATTGGTACATATTTATTTTTGTGTTGTACCATGGCTGATATGCATCCCTACCCTCTTTGTCATTTTTCCTTCACCCATGTTGCATAGTCTATGAGTATGTGCTGACTTTGTACCTTACCTATCCTTTATGTGCATTTCTGACCTTTATCTGTAATATCTTGTGATATTTACCAATAAACAAATGTTAAATAAATAAATTTGTTATGTGTTTGTACATACTCTTTTACCTACTTCCTCTTTCCATGTCTTTTTCATCCCTTCTATTCTCAAAAAAGGTACTATTCTCGCAAAAAAAATCAAACTTGTCCATTACCCTGTGACTCTCCTTCCGACCTTCCTATTCTTCCATCATACCATTTGCATGCGTTTGTTCTTCACCCTCTCTCTACATCTGCTTTTCTATCACTCTGTTTCCTTGGGTGTGAGCATTACTTGTGTTCCCCACACATGTCCCAAACCCACTTTTAGCTACTGCTAGCCATGTCAATGTGGCCAAAATTGCCATTCATTTAACTTAATTACATTTTTGTTAGAAATGTTGTGGATTATGTTAGATTCTGCAAATTGTGGTAGCATTGTCGCCTCACAGTAAGACGCTGTCCAGTTCGATTCTCAGCTAGACTGTCTTCTGCGTGGAGACATGCGTGCATGGGCGTACCTTCGTTGAAGGTTGTGCTTCAGGGCTGGCAACTCGGCATGTAAAAAATCTGCTGCCAATCATTAGCTGACCGGAGTTCCGCTGTGGCGACCCCTAACCGGGAAAAGCCGAAAGACACAACAACAACTGCAAATTGTGATGGATGCTTTTATATATGTCCACCTGTTTATTACAGATATATCCTTAAGTATTTGTGGATAGTTGTCACGTCAGACATAATGACAGCTGCACATTTGTCTTCATTTAGTACTTTTGATGCAGTACTGAAAGTTCCGTTGAGCTTGTATACTTTCTGTAGATGTGCATCGGTAATGCGCATACATATATTAATTTCTGCATGAGTTTTCTGGAATACATATTTTACAGGACTGATTGCGGTTGTGCTGACATCATTGAATATGTCTGCCTTGCACTGAGGTGTTACCTGTAGACTGGGGCATATTTGCATATTACTTGATTAGCCATAAATCTCTGTGGAAATCAGCAGATTGCAGTGAGTTCTATGATGTCTATGGAATTTGACCCAATAGCATTATTTTAATATATTTCTTAGATCCTGTTGCTATTTTATGATTTTAAAGACTCACATCATAATAAAGTCATCCAGTTAAACCATTAGTAGCTACAGTGTTATGACTATTAAGCACATGTTGTAATTGTTTTAGCCCTTAGCAACACAGGCCTGTTTGGCATATTTTCCTCCATATGACAGCAGGTACAGCAACTGTTTAACACTCTCTATAATATAATATTTGTAATGCCTGTACAATGTCATAATACCACATATGACCTGCATCATACCTGAAAGAATCAGGAAAAATCTGACTAGTGTATAGTTTAAATAAATGCTAACTTGAGTATATGACAGTCTAACAGTCACCAAACTGAACCTTCAGCATTCAGCAAATCTGTTTGAAACTACAAATAATTAAGAAAAAACACATTATTTTGCCCTTTCTCACACCCCTACATACCTTCATTGCACTACAATGGGAAAATAACAGATTCCCCATTCCTCACTACTCTGTGATCTCAAACAGAAAAAGGCTGTAATGTGTAATCAGCTGATTTTTATATCAGCTGCACTGACTGTTTTTTCGGTGCAATCACCTTATTCCTTGACCACCTAAATGGCATACAGTAACCTATGCAATGCAAATGATATTCTAATTGAAAAGGAATTTGCTTGGAAATGTAAATCACTGGGGGAAAGCTTCTCATTACGTGGGCCACAGTTAGATTCTTAGTTGTTTAGTTTGCATGATTCCCTCATGCTTGAATGGGTTTCCACCAGTATCTCCAGATTCTTCCCACATTTTTCCCACATTCCAAAGTCATGTCAGCAGGTGAAGTGGTATAAAGTGTTTCTGGGTGTGCCCAGGTATGTGAGTGACAGTGTGCATGCCCTTTGATGAGCTGGAGTTCCATCTGGATCATCTTCCTTGCTTGCTGGGATAGTATCTAGTTCCCTATAATCCAGAAGTGCATCTAAGAAGTATCAGAAATGGGTGGATGTACTTAATCAATGAGAAATATCTGTACACACTTTTTGCCAATATTGCATTTATGCCAGTTTTGAAGAAACTTAGCTTCTCGAATTTTACTTCAGGAGACGAGCTAGAAAATAGGCAGTAGAAAGCACTGCATTCATTTGCTGAATTTCTGAACAAAATAACATTTAAATACACCTCTGTAACAACATGTAAATATAACTTTGTAACTGAATAGTTTGTGAAGCTATGATCCAGCAGCATTCCTGAGACTAGAAAATGCAGCTGCATGTTGCAAAACCATTTCAGATTTAGAAATCTGCCAGTTGAATGACTAATCAGGAAGCCATGGTATACAGGTAGCCATTCTGCTGAAACCTGTTCACTACTGGAGTTTTTAAGACATACTGTACAGCAATGTGTTCAATGTGTAGATCTTTTCCTTTTAAAAAAGTTGTAACATCATGAAAAATTTATTCCAGTGTTTTGGATTCTGCTTTACAGAGCTGATCCAGTTATAACTCTGTTTTGCTTTACATTTTATTATATTTCTGCTATGTGCTGAAGATTACGCCTCCAAGGTTTGCAATAATGAGATTCTTGTGTTTTGTCAAATGGGTTTATTTGAATACAACACTGCCTTGAAAAGTCTACTTTAATTACAAAGCACATTTGACATGTAAATGAGTGAAATTCTCATGAGTATCCATCCGTTGAACTTGTCCCTGTAGTGGCCTGCTGTGTGTGTGTTTTCTTCCAAACAATAGATGTAATGTAGACAGCCTGTTGATGCCAACTCAGAAAAGATTTGCTGTTTTTTACCTGGAAAATCTTAATGTTGTACCTTTTGCCCTCCAGCTGTTCCACTTGGAAGAACAGCACTGATGAATATATTACAAAATGCCTAAGCCATTCTCACTTCTAAGAGTAGAATCCTTCATCGATTACAAGTTATTAATATACATTATAATGATAGCATTTGCATATAAATCACCTATATTAATACTCATCTTACTCATACACCTGAGATCTCTCCAGTTAAAATGAGGAATGATTCTGAACTATCAAAAGAATGCATCACTGCTGGTTCTAGACACAAATGTTAGCTTTGATATTTCACACTGTAGGTCTGAATGCAATAAAGTACATTACTAAACATATATTAAAATGCTGCTAAAAATGCAATGCCCTTAGCAAACTATTTTATTTTATCTGGTCTGTTTTGTGCCCACCCTGGAGTACTGTAAGATATGGTCTCAAATATAATGGGAAAGGAGTATTGTTAAAACCTGAAATATATGTCAGTTACATTTTCTACTGCAGTCTTTTTCTGTTTTATCTGAAGGACAACACATTTAAACCAAGACAAAATTGTATTACTTCTTTTCCATTTTTAAGAGTGATCACAAGATACATAGTCTAAGAATGTTTACCATTATATGCATTTTTAGATTGAATAAATTTACTTAGTTGAAAAGTTAAGTTGATAAACTTGTTTGATACATTTATAGCAAGTAAGTGCTACAGTGTATGCTACACAAGGAGTGCTTAAAGCACTTCAATTCTCACAGCAAATGCAATACTGCACTGAAGGATGATTGCTTCCGGCCAATCATGCACTGTCTAAACCTTTGATCCTGGAGCAGCTGCCTTGTTTGCCCCACTCTAGCTATGCCTCTGTATATACTTATAATCCACATTATTGTTTCTACTGCTGTCTCATGTCTGTCAGTCTGAAATGATGGGTCTGTGTTCTAGTTGCAGGAGTTTTATGTCATGTGCATTAAATAGTGAACAGTAACTGGTATTCAGGTTTGAAAAATATTGCCAAGAGTTTAGAAACAGAAAAATAAATAAAACTTACTACTTTTAAAATTGTGTTGACTCTGTATATAGCATTTTGAAAAATGACACATCTTTGAACCTGTCTGCCCTGACTGAAATGTGTAACCTGTTACACTGCAGCGAGTATTCCAAGATCAGACTTGCAGTACTGGTTATTATTTTCCCATACTTCAAGACACTCTATGATATTTGCAAGTATTTTGCAAGCAGGCTTGTGGAATGGCAATGCATTTTTTCAGGCTAAAGGAAAAAATTGCCTTGTGTTGTATTATAATGGCATTTGCCACATTCCTGGCAAAGTGCCAACAAGTGGCAACGATGTGAGACATGGAATAAACTTATGAACTGATAACAAGATTATGCTTGCCAAATGAGATAATATTAAAAATATTGGTGATTGTGGTGCCAGTGCTGATGCCAGGATAAGGAAAACTGATTTAAAGATGCTATGCATTTTTCCTTTTTAAATTTTTTCTACTAGTATCACATTTGGTTTGCAAAAAGTCTAACTTTTTCTCATTTTGAATACAAGTGGCATAGCATGTTATTATTACATGTCCACTACAAAGAGGTGCCGGACTAGAAAGGTGGAAGAAAGCAGACATTAAAATGTGGATAGTTAAGAGATATATGTTAACAACCTTCATGTGTTAATACTAGGCTAAATGCCCTTACAAGTCTAGCCAATTATCCCTTGTGAGACTCAAACGCTGCACCTTGTGTTTGTAAGGCAACCACCATAACCATTAGGCCATCCTCCCAACCTGTGCAATATACTTGTCAATATCATATATCATACTGCAAAGAGACATATTAGGTTAGAAAGTAGCTGTATTTGTAAGCCATTTATGTGTTGTTAAAAGTAATTAAATCATTGTTACCTTGTGTACGCTTCCATTTGACACTCATAATTCCAAAAGGCATATTAATGTTTTTGGGACAGATTTCTTAATGAAATAGCTTATTAGCTAATAATAGGAAGCATTATAAAGAGCAAGATAGAAGTAATTCAATGATATTAAGAATGTTGTTAGAATTCCCATCAGGAAAGATATCACTCACTGTTTTGTTATTCATATTGTTCTGTCCACATTCATACTTTCATAATTGAAAATTCCACAGGCTATTGAGGTCATTGTGTGAAAATTCATGGTGGGAGACAGAAAAAAAACAGTGTGACTGTCCATGTATAGTATATTATAATGGAGATATTACTAGTTGTTTGAAAGTAATTGTAAACATATGCAATACTTCCAATATTTCCAAATGCACATTAATATTTTCCATAGTGAGTGACTTACAAACTATTGAAAAGATTTCAAGTGAAAGCTTATATAATTTTGAGGAAAACAAACACTAATATTTGCACTGTACATTGTACATCTTGAGAGGAAACATTTAGCGTTATATGTATTGCTAGTTATTTAAATATGCACAATTTTTCATATTTTGTTTTTGTAAATATTTCAATAAACATGCACTCAGATGAAAATTTCTTACTCTTATATTACAACTCCAGTGTGGCTAAACAAAAGTCTCTGACACTATGGACTAATCTTTAAAAGGTATTTGTGCTTAAAACAGGATGTTGAACAATGGTTACACTGATAATGCAGTGATGACAATTACATAAAAGCCAGCAATAGTTATATATTCTAATACAGAATGGTGTATTAAAATAGCAGCATCAGCAGACCTTCACCTGATTCTTTAACATGATGAGTCCACTCAATGGCAACAAATGATACTTAAATCATTCAGCAGAACATGTCATTATTTTCAGGGGTATGCACAGTAGTGACCACAAAGAAGATTCTGAAAAAGAAAAGTAAACTGCCAAATATGCAGTGTAATGCAGTACATGCAGAGGATTCCCAGAAGGTGGGGCGCTGCAGACCATGATTGAGGAAGACTTGCAAATGTGACAAATAGCAAGAAGATGACCAACAGAGCAATGAGACAGTTATTGGTTAAGTCAGCTCTCATATCAGGAAATCAAATATAGTTACAGGTGAAACAGAGAGCTGGCAGAGATGGTCTGTGGGAAGTATGCAGCCCACATATCACCGCACAGTCTGTGAAGTAACCCTGTCCCACTAGAAACTAAGGTATGCATATGTTCTGGTATACTGGGCTCTGGTAAATTCCACTGACACATAGATGATACTGTTGTGGTGTCCCAGTAAACTGAGAGCCAGATCCTAGAAACCTTTTGAACAGTCATGCACATCAAGGCCCAGAAATGCATCAGGTTTCCAATAACACAATTAGAACAATGGATGGCATGAAAGAATTTTTGTGATGACATGAAAGAATGTTATTCTATTACCAATTTCTTACAAGTCCTCAGTGTAATAAACTGTACTTATGCTCTAATGCACCCCCCAAAAGTGATGATACTGATGGTTTACTATCACATGTTCGACAGTACAATGCTCCAATGTACAGATGTCTGAACTAACTGTTCGGAAATCAGAACACCGATCAGTGTAAATGTCGAACATGTTGACTACATTGAAATGCTCCTATCTACCCAACATTCTGTTGCGCCCACACCCCCCACTTATATATACAAACTCCAAGATTGCACTACACTGAGGAAAGGGTACATTTCCCGAACCCCACTATAGTGTGATCTGCACTACATTGTCAAACCTTGCTATAGTGAATGTTTGCTATTGTACAGATCGACAATGCTGTGATCGCACTTCCGGTTCTTCTACCTGATTTTCTCTCATTGGTTGATCACACATAGTGCTATCACCAATGTGATAGTAAACTGATACTGATAAATACTACAACAGGAAGGGGTGGGTATTCCTCAACTGTCAGTGGGCTTAGAAGATGGCCTCTTCATATACCTCATAGCAGCATACTCCAGCAGTGTACATAATGTCTCCATATTGAGGGAAAGTTTTCTACTGCCAATATTTACAGACAGAGAATTACAAGAAGGACTTCTAGTAGGTAGGTAGTCGTATGTTCATTGGGTACATACAAGACTGGTCCTGTAGTACTGTAATATGTACAAGTAATGTCATGCCCCTTCCATTCCTACAGGTGATGCAATTATCCATTGGAACCATATATCATGACACTCATTGATTTCCATCCATGTTTGCTGATGACACATACAATAAAGCACATACCATGACATGGAACATTATTGAGAAAGTATTTGGCACTCTAAAAGTCAATTTTAGATGTATAGATACATCCAGAGCCACACTGCAATATGTACCCAAGAAGGTTGTGCAGATGGCACAATGTGCTGTGCTATGATGCACAATATGATAACAGCCAAGCACGATGGGTTGCCAGCCTAAAAAGATGATAAACTGACTCAAGAACCTCAGGCAGATGAATATGAATGACAACAGGCATCAACAATAGATCAGGAGGACACTAGTGAGGTACCAGCAAGGTGTGAATGAAGCAGGCTGTGACTGTATATCCAAGCAGGTGCAACACAACAAATTCTGGTTTATAAATTTGAGTCATGACATGCCACAAGTACATTACTGTGCAGAGCAGCATATGATGGCAATCCATATCTGGTCTGAAATTAAAACTAAATCTAACAGGCATATATAAATGTGTGACCAGTACACAGGGCCATAATATAGACTTACATGCATACCATTAATCAGTACATGCATAGACCATATATAAAACATTAGCATGGAATGTTTGTTAATGTCTGTATATATATATATATATATATATATATATATTACACACGGACATATATATTTATATATATGGGTCTACTTCAAAATATGGACTTACCAGAACATCAAATCCCACTTCATTGAGAAGACTTTGCCGAATCTTCAGTATATCGAACATCGGAACAATGAAAACTAACTCTAGGTAAACAACCACTTGACCACCAGGACAAAACAGCAAACAGCTAAACAAGAAAACCCTCCAAGTGGGAGGCTTCACCCCCCACACCTCCCCAACTAAATATACCAACTCTAAGATTGCACTACAGTGGGGAAAGGGCAAGGTTCACCATGGTGGCAAAGTGGTTCTTTTCCCGGGGTTGATTTTCACTGTTCCAGGAGTTCAATGTACTGAGGATTCTGCAAAGTCATCCTGATGAAGCATGATTCGATATTCTAGTACTTTGATGTCTTGATGGGAATCCATATGCACATGCAAAAAGGAAGGCATATTATCCCATGATGTACAAACAGACTGCCATACAGCATTTCTAGGGCATGTGTACTGTTAATTAATCCAAAGAGCATACTGTGAATACATGCCCCTATGATATTGTTTACCATTTCACTGGCAGTGTTAATGGACAGATATGCAGGACGGTAAACAGACATGCATCTGATCTGATACCACATAATATACATGTCTGACATATACCTTTTGTTAGTGATGATGCATAGGGAGGACAAGCTGGATACAGTGGTATGATACCAAATCAATAACAGCTGAATGTTTAAAAAGCAGACTCACTGGTGTGAAACATATAACAATGACCCAACAATAGAAAATGGATAGGTATGTAAGGGTATAAGACATACTACCAAAAGTAGCAAACTATCCATGCCTACATGGGAAAGAAACAGTAAAACAATTACAAAAGTGAAATATTAGTACAATAAAATATATAAAATGCAAAACATTATATTAAAGCAGTATATAAAAATACAACAGATGTAGTTTTAATAGTAAAAGAAAATTGTCTAAACACATTAGAAAGAACTTCTTGATAAAGTAAAAAAGTGCTTTCTAAGCCATTGAGGAAATTCTGAATAGCTGTGTTGTAAGTAAGGTAAAACTGATTGCTGCTCTCTTTGTACATGCTGAAGATTAATCATACAAATCTGATTGTTGGTGTACTTTTGCATCAATATGCAGAACTATACTTGATGAAGATATTTGCTTCTGAAATAGTATACAGTGAAGCCTGTTTTTATTAGAACTTAATGGTAAAATGTATGAAGTTGTTAAATAATACACATTGCAATATCAATAAATTCAGTTTTAGGGGTCGAGATAAACTGCAACAATGAAGAAGGAAAAGAGAAAAAGGAAAGAGATCTCACTTATACTTAAGTAAGGAAATGATAATAAGTTAGTTTCCTCATATAGACCTATTTCATTATTAAATATAGACTATAAATATTTGCTACCATCTTCACTAGAAGATTAAGATGTATAGTAGATGGATTGGTTAATAAAGATCAAACAGGATTTATAGTGACTGGATTAATGTATAATAATGAAAAAAGGGTAGTACCTATCTTAGATTTAGGAAAAGGAATGAATAAAAATTAGTCCTAATTAGCTTAGATATCCTGACAGCTTTTGATTCTGTAGATTGGAACTACTTGTTTAAAACTTTAGAAGCATTTGGATTTCCAGAGAAATTTATTGTAATATTAAAAAACATCTATAGAGACATCAACAAATATGTTAAAATTGGATCTTACATTTCTAAATGATTCCCTTTAAAGAAAGGTACAAAACAAGGGTGTCTCTTGTCTCCTGTACTACTTGCATTACTTGTTGAACGATTAGCTAACAGTATAAGAAGCAAGTGATGGATTCTGACTTAATAAGGTTTGTCACTCTAAAATACAGCTTTTTGCAGATATTTAACTAACTATAGGAGAGTTAAATAATTCAGTTGAAGAAATAGATGAGGAAATTGAAAAGTTTCAAGAAATTTAATAATAATAAAACTGAAACTTTAGTGTTAACTCAATTACTAGATAGTAAGTTTAAATATAAATATAATTGGGAAAGAAAAGAAAAAATATTTGGGAATGAAAATATATCAAGATGTGAGTACGATTATTATTAATAATTTTGAAAAAAATAATTGAAGAAGTGTTACTTCTTATGAAAAAAAATTAATTATTTTTTTCTTCTGAGGACAGGTTAGAACTTATTAAAATGATTATACTGCTCATAATTCTATACATATTGCATTTAATAGCTTTACTATCTGAAAATGTAAAAAATGTTAACTTCATTCTTATGGTATCATAAAAAGCCAAGAAATCATAAAAGATTATGTGAGCACTGTGGTATTTGCTTCACAGATGTAAAATCTTATTCCATTGCTGCAAATTTTAACTCTATTAATCTCTGCATAGACTCATTTTATATTAGTCAACAAAAAAAAAAAACATTCAGGAACAGATTATACTAAATTCTTATAAGTTTCTTTAATATGATAAATTAGAAATATGTAACAATCCTTTCATCTGGTTAATAAAAGTTATCTTAGAAGGAAATTCATTTCAATGTTTAGACTCTCTCTATATATATATGAAATCAATTATTAAAACAGTTAATAAATATGTTTTTAAATCCCCATCAATATCAAAATGGAAATGTGTGTGCTTTCCATTGGACATGACACTAGATTTAAAGAAACTCAGAACAATGTTAAAATGAATTAATTAAAAAGAAATATATTAGTATTATAGCCTGATTGCTTTGAAATAGGGAAAGCTAAGTCACTAGAATATTTAATGGGTAATTATAAATTGGATGAATCTGTTAACCAGTTAATATTATCCACCTGTAAGAAATTAAATGAATTAATATGAGCCAAGAGGAACAGAGCACTACTTCCCCATTATATGAATATATGAATGTTAATATGAAAGGTATATTGAACTACGAAGGAAGCTTGTCTGAGTTAAATTAATTATAAATAATGATAATAATAATAATAATAATAATAATAATAATAATAATAACAACAACAATGACAATTTTGCTGAAAAATCCTGGAGCTTTTTACACAGTAGTGGATTGAGTGACCCAGATGGTAAGAATAAGAATTTGTTACATAAATCTGTTAGTCAAACTTCTTCAAGAATATACTGGAAAGATTTTATTTGTGGAAATATAAACTTCCTATAAAATCCCTAAGCTTAGTAAAATTACTTCTTCAGTTGTTGGAGATGTGGTAAACATATACAAGCTAATTGGACACACGTGTTTATGGACTGTGAAAAACTAAATGTATATTGGGAAGAGATAAATATATATTTTAGGGATTATAGTCTGGTAATTGTTGTTTACTAGATGAATAATGCTAACCAGTGTTCCACTTCCTCTGTATGTAAAAGCCAAACAACAAAACGTGTTTTGGAGTTTTAGCAGAAGCTAGAAAAGTTATTACTAACAACTGGAAATTGAACTCAGTTCCTACGGTCAAATAATTTTTAAATTTAATAGCAACATTATGTAAAATTGAAAAAGAAGACATTAGAATAAAGATCATACTAAAACTTTTAGTTGTTGGGATAGCCTTGAAATGTTACTATTGAAATACCAAGGCTCTTGATGTATTAATTGTATAAGATTACCTTGATGATTAAATGTATTCATAACATTTGTAATAATATGTGATACCAAATTTCTACTTTTGGTGTGTTTATTGTAAATATCTGAAGTAAATTAACATTTTCTTAAAAAAAAAGAAAGGAAAAGATGGTAGAATGATACAGATAACTAACAAATATTACTGTTTGTTCTTAGAAACCTCTGTAAGCCCCAGGAATCTGCAACATATTTAGTAATAAAATAGAGATATTTCCTCAATGTAATGTCTATAAACCTTTATACTTAACTGGATATGATAAATGCATTTTTGAAAAGATGTACCCCGGGATTCAAGAAGCTTGGCACAAGGCCGGTTTTAGCCTTGCGCCGAGCGTCCTCACTACAGATGGTGCAGCACCACCATATGAATATGTATGAGGGCACGCCGCAGCACCCTCGATGTGCAAAGGAAATGTGTGCGAGTGCAGGAGGTATGTACAAGTGCTCTACGGAGGGGTAAACATGCCCTGACAGTTGCAAAACCTACTATGCCTACTAGTAGAGCCTGCCTCTAATAGTAAGTCAGTAATTCAGTGTCCGTGGATACCGAAATGTATGCTAAGCATACAAGAGTGTCCACGAACAGTGAAATAAAATCGAAATAGTAAACACACAAGCATGCAGTGGAAAGTTGAACCCTGTCCCTAGAACTTTCTCAGTTAGATTCTCCGTGTCCCTATTATACATTTGAATTGCTGCAATATGGAAGGTGTAAGCAAAGCGCAGCATGTATGCGCGTTGCTGCCCCCGCTGAGTGTAGCTTACACATCAAATTCATTCAAATAGAGAAAAACATGCGGAATCAACATAAATGTCAATAGTGTAGTGTTTAGAACATCCGCCTAATGAACAGGCATTCACGGTTAGAGCTCAGCAATAGCACATATCATTTTCCATGTGGAATGAATGTCGTTTTGCTGTAAAACTGACATAAGAGTTTTGCATGAGATATTTAACTTAAATACCATTCAAGCAAAGTGGCACTGTCATAATGAATATACTGTCATATACATCTATGAAGAAGAACTGTTGTGATAAGCCTGTAAACGTTTTTTTAGTCAGTGTCTAATTGCTGTGTTAAGCCTGTAGACAACCTTCCCAGCCAGTACTCTATTGTTTGTCTTACACTTGTAAGTGGCTTTTTCAGCCTGCTTTTACTTGTTTGCGTTTAGCCTGCAAATGGCTTTTTAGAACTACGCCACCCATGTGGAGGCACTCCTAGTGCATTATAGTCTAATTCTTCCTTGGCTTTTTAAATTAGAAGTGACCTAGCTGAAACACTTGATTAGCTGCACTTCTACAGTAATACCTATGGGCTTAGGATGAATCCTAGCCATTGGTAAAGTGCTATATCCCTAACAGTTTGTTTTAGGCTTTTAACTTAATAATTGCCTTGTTGGAAGCCGGTAACGGCTATCTGGGTACACGCTATCTGCGAGGAGCTATCTCTGAGCGTGCCAGTATTCATCTGTTTGTGATAAGCCTGTAAAAAGCTTTTTTAGCTGGCATCCAATTGCTGTGTTAAGCCTGTAGACAACCCTACTAGCCAGTACTCTATTATTTGACTTAAACTTGTAAGCGGCTTTTTTAGCCTGTTTTTACTTGTTTGCATTTAGCCTGCAAACAACTTTTTAGAACTACCCCACCCACGTGGGGGCACACCAAGTACACTTTAATTTACTTCTTCCCTGGCTGTTTAAATCAGAAGCAACCCAGCTGTAACATTTGATTAGCTCCATTACAACAGTAATATCTATGGCTTTAGTGTGAATCCTTACTGTGTTTGTTTGTTTTAATTTGTATCATTTTTCTGGACTGCTACATAGTGAAACATTTCTCAAACCTAAGGTAGGGAATGCAGTCACATTGAAATATCATACGGTGTCCGTTTATAGTATAGGGTTTATAACACTGTTCCCTTAAATTGTGTCTACTATTATTGCTATTAAGGATGAGGGTATGATGTTTTGCTAACTTTATTTTATTGTCCCTGTGAATGTTCTGTGTAAACTAGCCAACGAACTCTGTCCTATTACAAGTACAGAGTTTATAGCAATGTTGTTTTGAAAATCTGCTCTCTTATGCTAATATCTAAAGTGAGGGAATGCCTATATGCCATCCTCAGTTTACTGTTTGCATGAATGTTTTTGTGGATTTTTACCACCCCTTTCTTGCCAATCGCTAACCCATATATTCTCTTCACAGCTTTTGTCCCTCTTTTTTTCATTTGAGTACCTTGCTCTACTGTGCCATCCCTGCACCAGTCTCTCGGAACCTACTCTCTTACTTACCTGCATTATAATACTCTGTCCTCTAGGTGGCACCCTTATACCTGCTATACAGTCTGTTGGACCCTCTGTATGTTCCCAGCTACTTACCCTAATATCTCCAAAGACCAAGACCTGGGCCTATTTCACCTTTGTCTAATTTATTGCTGTCTAAATCCACCTCTTCTAGACTCACTCTTTGCTGTTACTACCCACTCCTGCCTTATCTGTCTTTCCTTCAGTAGCCAGTACTGCTGATTGATTTCCCCTCTAGCTGCCACTTTACCTGTTTCTACCCGCTCCATTCGCCCTGTGGGCTCACTCCGCTCCCCTACCCTATCCCCATATCCCACCCACCCACCCCCAGTGGTGTCAACCTTATACTTCCTTAACCACTCCCCCTTTACCAATCATCCAATCCCTCACTCCACCACATTACTCACTTATTGCCTACTCCTAATTACTTACTACATCCCACCTCCTAAGTACTTACTAGATCCCACATACTGTTTTCTCTTCAAATCACCTCACCCTTTTCCATTCCTTGTTCCTTATACTCCTTTTCTTTCAGATACATCTTTACACATCCACTTACTATGCCTATCTTCAGCTTACCAAGAAACTCTAACTCATTCCTCTATTTATTAATTCTTAATACTTTACTTCTCACCCTTATCCTTACTTCCTATGAACACCTAACCTGTACCAATTTTCAACACCTTCCAAGACAAACAACTCCTCTTTCTACGATAACCTCCCTACCCCACAGCAATATAACCTCCTCACCTTCATACCTCCTACCACATTTTCACAGACTTACACACATTAAATATTTTCAAACCAGAAAACCTTACCCTATTTTTTATCTCACCAAATGTTTGCATAATCCTCTACTGTATCTGTTACTACATGGTGATATACATCCTAACCCAGGACCAAGTAATACCATCCTAGATTCCCAATCAGTCCTTCCTACTACATTTCATGCTCCCACTACTACACCTAACTCACTCTCTATAGCCCACCTCAATATACGTAGTATAAACAATAAAATTACCCAACTGCATTCCCTGCTACACACACATTCTTTTGATATCCTATGTCTAACAGAAATTTGGCTCAAACCAGTAATTAAGGATAATGATATAATTTCACCTGGCTACAACATCCTGAGACAAGACCGCCTGTTCAAGAAAGGGGTCTATATTATATCATCGAATGCTTAAAAAAGCGAACGCTGATTGATCGACCTAATTTAAGCGAAAGGTTACAATCTCGAACTGTCAGATCAGCGATTTTTTTCCCAGGGAAAAAAATCGCTGATCCAAAACACATACACACAACACAAGCACACCAAACAAACAGAAATCCACACACATACACCTAAAATCTGATACCTAACCCTACACTAAACTATGCACACACAACTAACTACCCACTTACCTTAACCCACACCCTAACCCTAAGGTCCGTCACTATCGCACACTCACCTCACCCACTCCCTAACCCTAACTCACTTAAATCCACCCTAACCCTCATGTCCACTCAATCGCACACACACCTAACCCGAGCCCTAACCCTAACTCACCTAAATCACCCTAACACTCACATCCACACAATCACACACTTACCTGAATCCGACCGGTAACTTTCCACCATAACACTGAAAATACCGAAGCAACAGAAACGGACAAGCAAATTCTTTCTAGGAAAAAATTCGAGCTTCTGCTGCTTTGATATTTTGCAGTTTTGTGAAAATAAGTTTGATCAATCAGCGTTCACTTTTTTAAGCGTTCGAGGATATAATATAGACCCCAAGAAAGGTGGTGGGGTGGCAATATTGTATAAATCTAACTTACAAGTTACCTCACTAGATATACAACCTCCCTCACCCAGAAATGCTGAAATGTTGATCTCTGAGCTCCAGATAAATCCTAATAAAGCCTTGTACATCATTTGCTCCTACATCCCCCCAGTTAATAACATTAACACTCTTGAAAATACCCTTAGCTTGCTTTCTCCATCCTTCCCTCAAGAAACCTTACTGCTAGGTGATTTTAACATTGATTGGAATTGTTGTACTTCTCCTAAACCTATTATTCATATAAACTTTTATGACTTCCACCAAACCATTACCTCCCCCACTAGAACCAATCAACCTAGCAATAAACAAAGCACCTTAGACTGGATATTAGTGAACAGTAATCCCCTTACCTATAAAACAAATGTACTTCCTGATGATATTAGCGATCACTCACTTACACTTATTACTAGACAAAAAACATTTATCTCCAACCCATTAACCTATAGAATAACTCATAGCAAGAAAAATCTAGACCTAGTTAGCTACCAAGCTGAGCTCAAAGCCTGTAACTGGTCACCCCTAAAGTACCTGCCTCTTGATGAAGCCGTCTCTTATTTTAATAAGACATTTTTGCAAATTCTAGACCACCATGCCCCCTCCCATAGGGTCAGAACTAGGAACAGACCTGCTCCCTGGCTCTCAAAAGAGACCAGGCAGAAAATACTGCTGAGAAATAAAATCTGGGACAATTGGAGAACTACCAAAGACCCAACCGACCATTAAAACTTTAGGCAACTTAGAAATTTGGCAAAAAAATTAATACTCCTTGACAAAAAAAACTATTACCTAAAATTCCAATAAACCCAAAATCAAAACCCTCAAAAATTCTGGTCAGGCATAAATAAACTACTCCATCCTGGACATGCTAAAACTCCCACCCCTTCTAATTTTACTCAGAGCTCATCCAACCAAATTGCTGACACTTTTAACAAATAATTTTCTGAAACAGTGCAATCTTTAGCAAAGTCCCTCTCACATACTAACACTACTGAGCCACTTTCTCTTATCAATAAATCCCCCGGATTTCAGCTCCAGCCAGTACCAACTTCTTTTTTCCTTTCCTTACTTCGTAAACTCAAACCGTGTACTCCTTCAGCAGATGACATTCCTGCTGAATATTTACAGATGGCAGCTGAAGCACTTGCCTATCCTATTTCTATTCTACTAAACAGAACCATTACTGAAGGTACTATCCCAGCCATATGGAAAGTCTCTCATATTATCCCACTGCATAAGGGAGGTAAGTCAAAAGATCTAGCAAATTTCCATCCCATAGCCCTTCTCTCTCCATTAGCAAAAATTATGGAGAAATGTATCCATCAACAATTACTTGACCATCTCCTCCAAAATTACCTACTAGCTGATTGCCAACATGGTTTCAGGCCTTTTCATAGCACCACAACTGCACTCTTAACCTTTACTGACTGTATTAATAAGAATCGTAACAACAACCTACTTTCCTCAGCACTCTTCTTAGACCTCTCCGAAGCCTTTGACATGGTTAACCAGCAGTTATTGTTAGATATACTGAAATCACTGTCACTTGATAGTCAAGCACCAAAATGGTTCAAATCCTACCTAGAGAATAGAAAACAAGCAGTTCTCTGGGAAAGTAGCTTATCCTTTCATCTCCCCATCACCCTGGGAGTTCCACAAGGATCTATCTTGGGGCCTCTCATTTTTTCCATTTTTATTAATGATGTGAGTGCTTCCCTTCCTCTAACCACCACCTTACAATATGCCAATGACTCTACACTAATCTGTGCCACTGACTCCACGACTGAACTGCTGACCAATACCCAAAAAGTTTTTACCTTAGTTGAAAATTGGTTCCACAACTGCCGTCTCCTCCTCAACCCTAACAAAACTAAGTTATTATTGTTTACTCCTACCCAAAAGTCTTCTTCTATCTATTTTACAGTTACATCCAAAAATGGACTATAATAACACCAGATACAACCACCAAACTTTTTGGTGTAACAATTGACAATAACCTTAACTTTGACTCACACATTAATTTGACCATTAAATCAGTAAATAGAAAACTTGGCTCCCTTTACATGCTTAAAACCTTTCTTATGCCCTCAGCTAGGACCACTATTGCCCAGACACACCTTATATCCACCCTTCTCTATGCCTCTCCCATCTACTCTAACCTTTCCAAAAGCAATCTGAACAAACTATCAACCTCATATAATAATATAGCTAGATTTGCTACTGGTTCCACATTTCGTACCCATCACTGCCAAAACCTTAAACAAATAGGATGGCTGGAATTACACAATCAGTTTCTTCTTCAGCAACTTATAATTACCCATAAGATCTTATATCATCTAATACACTCTCCCATACTCTGTAACATTATTAAACCTTATAAAAATCTTACAACACTGTGCTCAGCAAGCAAGCTACTAGTAGCCTCCATTAAATCGAACAATAAATCTGGTGACTGCCTATTTTCTAACTTTGTTGAAACTAACTAGAACAGACTTCCATCTAATCTTACATCACTTACATCAACACCCCTTTTTAAGAAACAACTAAGAACTTTCCTTCTATCCCAGTGGTTATGCCCTTGTACAAATCCTGACTGGCCTGCTGTTTCTTTCTTGCCTATCACCTCTATGTCCTTATTATTCTTACCAACTCCCTTTGTACTTTTTCAGTATCACCCTGCAAGTATGTGACTTTTTCTAGTAACAAAAAGTATTTAAACTCTCTGCCTCAATTAAATACTTCTACCCCCCCTTTCTTACCAGCTCTGACTCATCTCTTATGCCCTTCTCTGAGGGCTTTAGTTAACAACGTGCTTAACAGACATACCCCTATGTATCTCCTTATTCTACCTCTCAGTGATATCCTGTTGTAGTTCTGCTTATTTAATGAAGTTTTTAGGCTAAACAAATTGTCAACTTTTTTCTCAGTGGAAATATCTTGTATTCTTTCTCACCTGGCTACACCTATGTAATGGAGCTGTTTTTTTTTTCCTATTTGTTGCTAATATATTGTTGTTTTTTGCTTATTTTAGATTCAATTTAACATATTTGGAAATTGAAGTATGTTTTACCTATGTAATTTTGGAGCTTTTCTCTCAGGGCCTCTACTGAAAATGGACATATATCCAGTTGGACTAGCCCAGTTAACAAATGTAAAATAAAAAAATAAATAATAAATAAACAATAAAGCATATAAAAGGAATGAGAAGGGAATCAACAGCAACCCCAGTATTATATAGCGCTGTCAGCGTATGTCATATCAAGCTGGGGCAGGAGTGAGCAAAGCACTGCTACTCACACCACAGGCAGGATATTACCAGTGGGAGTAACATTGTTGATCTGCTAAGTCTACTTTACACACAGAGGGTAATCCCTGGTTGGACTACCCAAAAATTGATAGGCTATTTGGCCATATGACCATTACACAAGCAAGGGCAGAGGGCAATGTGTGGAGGTGTGTCATGGCTGTGATAACAACTGGTCAATGGATGGTATGCGTGTATGTTGAACTCGGGTGGGGTGGAGGAACTATGGGTATGAAATTATGGAGCCAGGTATGCCAGGGTTGGATGGGCTGGTTCTAATTGGACTGCCCCGTGGAGGTCAGCGAGTTCATTATAAGTATATATGCATACACATATGCAGACATCAATATGTAGAAGTACATTCTCTGTAACAAATTAATTCCATTTGCAGATATAAATAACATGAATGTGCCTTTACAAACCTCGACAGTCAGTAGAATAATAGGTCATACATAAGAGGGAAGGGACGAAACTGTTAAAACGCAAAAGTGTGTACAATGTCCGAAATTAGTGCTGTGCTGAAAAAAATCAAATATGAGGACTTTCCCACACATGGACTCATTCCTGTGATCTGCCTGCTACGGCAATGCCAATTGCTAAACAGGTCTATTTGTAAAAGAAATACGCCAAAGACGTACATAATTAGGCTCTCATGTGTAACGTGTGCATTACCACATAGTCATACTTATTAATTTATTGTAGTGTCATGTTAACAGGAGTAAGGATGTAATGAAGTATAGAGTCTAATCTTGACATAAACACATGCGTGTCCCAGGTGGGACAACCCCAAAAATGTGAATAGTGTCCTTTTGGTCGCTCATGTCACCAATGTTTGTGGACTAAAAGTTTGGGAGTTTTGAGGATACGTGGAGTGAGTCAACTGAAGGGATGGGTCAATAGGAGTAGGGAGTGGCCAATGTGTAGTGGTGTGGAGACACCACTAATCCACCTGAAGAATGGATGACTGAAGTATTAGGGAGGCATTGGGGTGGGTGTTTGGGGAACCAGAAGCCATGGGTATATGGGTATATATGCAAATGAAGCAGCACAGCAATAGTGTATTGGTTAGAGCAACCGCCTAACAAACAGACATTCCTGTTCCAAATCCCACTGCATCACATACCATTTACCATTGGTAATCTGTACATGAACATATTGCGACATCTGTCTGCTGTATAACCTGTAAAATAACAATTAAAAGTTAAAGTGTCAGTGTCATAATAAATAAGGCACTAGTAAGCAGGTTTAAGCATATATAAACACCAGTAAGCATGTGTAAGTGCATTTGCACAGGGTATGCATTGCTTTACAGACACACACGCACACACACACACACACACACACACACACACACACACACACACACACACACATATATATATATATATATATATATATATATATATATATATATATATATATATATATATATATGTGTGTGTGTGTGTGTGTGTGTGTGTGTGTGTGTGTGTGTGTGTGTGTGTGTGTGTGTGTGTGTGTGTGTGTGCGTTGATATACACAGATATACAGCTATGATAAGAAACAGCACACAAGATGACATATGTTCACAGGCTATGCCAATGGAAGTGAAGGGCCCAAGCAAGAAACATGAAACACGTAGCATGACCTTCCACCCCCCCAGCTGGACATGAGAAACATACACACAAACAATGTAAAGAGTCCACCTGCTACCAAGACCACAGGCAGGATACAACCGGGGGGGGGGGGTACACAGTGCACCCGTGAATTCTAATCTTGGAACACAGACAGGAGCATCACCTCAAAAATTGGCAAGACCAAAAGAAGGTGACAAGCCAAACATTCTAACTGGGGAGTATACATACCCGGAATACAAGGTTGGGAAAGCCTGATGACCCATGGGTTGAGACAATTGTATGAAATGGGTCCCGTGAAGTGTAGAGTGGGCAGAGTGTAGTTGTGTGTCCAGAACTGACCAGGACCCAGAGTAAGGATGGGTGCTGTAGAGGAGGTGCAGGTGGGGGAACTATGGGTAGCTACTTATGGGTCTAGGTGTACAGGTGTTGGCTGATGTGGGCCTATATGGACAGCCCCAGAGATGTAAGCAAATGTGTTCATTGGGCAGAGGCATCGCTCAATGAGCAGCCACACCCACTACGAGTCCCACTGCAGCAAAGTGTAATCAATATGGCAAAGAACGGAATAACCAGATGTAGATGTATATATGTAGAGGTATGTGTGTGTATATCTACCCTTAGTGACACAGAGATAAGCCTCTCCCTCTCCGTAGTACAAATATATACATACAGAGACAGAATACATATACATACTCACATATAGATATATACATATGCAGACACCCATAGACCCATATGTTGTTTTATATCTATATATATATATATATATATATATATATATATATATATATATATATAATTTATTTATTTATTTAACATTTGTTGACTAGGTTCCACAGATCCTGTTTTCAGTGGAGGCCTGCATGTCTTTAGAATATATATATATATATATATATATATATATATATATATATACATATATATATATATATATATATATATATATATATATATATATATATATATATATATATATATATATATATAGACTACAATATATAAATATATACATGTATGCATACATATACAGATATATCTGTATATAGTAATGTATATATATATATATATATATATATATATATATATATATATATATATATAGAGATATATAGATATATATATATATATATATATATATATATATATATATATATAAATATATATATATGTGACTGTAAATATCCTCATGTATATAGCTAGGATATGATACAGCAGTTACAAGTTACATATGTTCACAGGCCATGCATATGGGGGTGAGGGGTCCAATAAACAAACCTGTAACACGTAGCATCAACCCCCCCACTCCCCCAGCTAGGCTGGTGAGACATACAGGCACACAATAAAAGTAAACACACCACTGCTTCCCAGACCACCATCAGGACACTACCAGTGAGATAGACTTGCCAGGTCTAATCTTGAAACATAGACATCAATGTCCCTTGTCGGACACCCAAAAATTAATGATCATCGGAGTCAGTCTCAGTAATGATTCATCAAACCAGGCTGTAGATGTACACAAACCAGTAGGTTGTGCAAGCCTGATAACCCATGGGTCGACACAACATACGACATGTGTCCCGACATGCGGAGAGTGGGCAGTGTGTAGTGGTGTGTTTATACCCCACCTGCACCCACAGAAAGGATGAGTGCTATAGAGGAGGGGCAGGTGGGGGAACTATGGATATGCAATTATGTGCCTAGGCGTGCAGGTGTTGGCTGGTGCAGTCATATTAGGACTGCCCCAGGGATGTAAGTAATATTCTGAAATGGGCATAGCTGACACCCATACCTCTCAACCCCTAAGAGCAATTCCACTGGACAGGACATAAACCATTAGGGGAACAAATAGGGGCTATACCTCTGAACTGTCTCCGATTTCCAGGGACATCCCTGATTTTGACTCAATTTCTAACTCTGTCCCACTTAATCCCTCCTAAAACTAGTGACTTTTGGAGGAAAGGTGATGAATTACACGTAATGAATAATGACAACAATTAAGAGTTATAAACATCAATTACCTCAGAAAATGTGTATGAATTCATATGCTCTGAGTCTATCAATGTGTTAGGTTAATAGCACTAATAATTTAAATGTGTCCCTGATGTTGTTATGATGTGTCCCCGATTCAGCTGGTATTTTTTCCCAATCATATGAGAGGTCTGATAGGGACAGAAAGCACATATTCCACTGACAACCTTAGAAAGATGATAGGATATTAGGTATGCAGTAGCATGACTTGGCTGATGGATGTGGGTTCCAAAACCCAATTACTTGTTTGTATCGAAGAGTGTCAGTTCCCATGTATTAGCCAGACAGGTGCAGATTGTAAGAGGAACACACCAATAATATGAATCAAACTCTGGACAGGCTCCAGATTCCGTACAGTCGAATGACATGCTTTTGCCTAATAGGCAGCCATTCCCAATACAGTAGGCATGTAATCCGATGTAATAGGCATCACAAGGTAATATCGTAGTCCTCACTCCCACCCAGGGGTGTGAGTGTCAGATGCAAACACCAAATGCAGTGTATTTGCAAGTGTGGGAGCAAGCGGGTGTAAGCCTGTTTGGCCACCAGTATGCGAGTATTACACTGTTGAAGCACTGTAGAGGCTAACTGAGTGTAAGAAACTGTAACCGGAGGTTAGCATTGCTTAGCTCCGTGCAAACCCAAGCACACCCACTCACAACTGCTTTAATGTGCCTTAATCACTACGTATCCAAATGCCTTGTTCTGCCCAGCAACAAAATAAACAGTCTCTGAAAGGCTCGAAACCAGGGCCCTGCACACACAACTATTATGATTTACCACTAAGCCATGGCAGATATACAGACATCGGATCTTATCACAAACATATCATCCAGTGCAGTCATTCAACAGTATAGGAAATGTATTCCATCGTGTAGATGTATGTGTGTGTGTGTGTTTATGTCCAGATATAGATACATACATATATATATATATATATATATATATATATATATATATATATATATAGATATATAAAGAACATCCTATGTGACAACAAAGCATTACAAAGGAATGAAAAGGAAAACACCAGCAACATCTGTATTATGTAGTGGTGTTGTCCTATGTAATATCAAGACTCCCTCAGACAAACATGCATCATTAATACACGCAAACATTTGTACACTGGCCAAAAACATCACTCTGTTCATTTTATTTACAGTAACACAACAGTTCCTGTCCAATCATTATGTGAGAACAGTACTCTTGCAAGGTGCTCTGTGTGACATCATCATCATGAAAAAGGTAAATGGGGTAACCATAGAGGGACCGGTAGTGTTGTGTGTACAATGGGGTCATCTGAATCACGTGTACCTGGAACCTTTAGGAGTCATGTGCATACCAGGATCATATGCCTGAGAGACAAGGGTGAAGACAATTGGAGTATGTTGTGATGCATATTAAAAGGGTTACATGTGTCCAGTGGACACGTGTGAAATGGACAGCTATGTATGGGGCAAATGTTGTTCTAGGAACCGATTGGCCTTTTGTTTCCATAGGGTGTGTGTGGGATGTGAGGGAAGGAGAGTAGGTATGCTCATGAAGGATAGGTTGGGTAGGATGACAGACAAGACAGCATACAGGATCGGTATATGACATGTGGGGGGATACACGGGGAGGGGTGTTCGGCAGTCACAAGCACATGAGCCTCCAGATGGAAACAGTGGGACGGAGGTCTCCAGCCATGGGCAGCCACCACTGCATCAAAACAGCGGCAAAGGTGGCAGTGTTGGGGGCTGTCTAGGAGGGGCAGGCTCACCCTGTAAATGTGACACTCTGCCCTTGAGCTGGCGTATCTGGCCTCAAAACCCCTTATTGAGCCCCCTACGCACCACATCCAGGACTGTATGGCAGCAGACATGTTCCTGTCTGGACCTGCTCCCAGGGGGGACAAGCCCCATCCTCAGTGGTGGTTCCACCAGAAGGTGGTGCAGAACCAACAGAGGTGGAGGACCAAGGCTGGGCCCCAGATGTGCTGGTGCCCGGTATCCATGGCCAGCTGAAGTGGGACAGGAGGTTCTGCCGGGACCTCCAAACCCATACAGCCTATGGTGTTGCAGTTTAAACACAGATATGGCTTAGTAGTAGTCAACAGCATTCAGGATTACTTATAAAAGCATGCATAGATATGACCATCAACCCAACACAACAGATGGTATACATTTGCAGAGGGAGCACAACACATGCATATATACTGCATGACATCTGTACAAAGTCTAGAAGACTTGTGACTGCAGCTATGAACAGTGGCCCATTACTGGCATGTCATTGAGAACCCAGAGACTTCCTATACCCTGGAACAAGCTACCCATCTATGTCAAGCAAAGTTCTTCATTAGCACTCTTCAAGAAAAAGCTTGATGAGTGGTTGGGAAATAGGAAATACACCCAGGGGATCACTTCTGTGTCTCTGCTGAACAGTGGCACAGGAAAATAACTTTATTGGGTGGCGTAAGCTATGGAACCTTGCTGGCTACACTTACATAGGCCCTTGGCCTGATAGCCTAGTACCTACCTATGAACCCATGAACCCCAGACAGTGTCTGTCATGCCACTGTTTCATGTGACATATGTCCAATCAGGGATACAATGGCAGTAACTCATCACTATCACCATGTACTGACTGCAATCCTCACACTATGCCCCTGCAGTTCACAGATGTGTGTTCAGTGAGTAACACAGGAAACAAATGGTTCCACACACTGACCAGTCCACAGGTGACCCTACAGATGGGGGTCCTTCACAAACAGATCACTGCCTTGTCAGTTTTAAAACATGCAGAATAGCCATTACCACACACAAATTGTTAAACTGGCAGTAGTCTCAATGAAGCATAGCTACACTTACATGCTGTAGTCATGTCTGGCACATCACCCTCCTGTCTTTAGGCTATTTCCCACTGTGTATGTTGTTTGAGGAACATCCAGATATCATCTGTGATGCTGTTTACCAAACACCAGATCCAGGTACCACTCACAGCGTCTGTCATGGCCAAACACCAACATGATGTTCCAAGATATTGTACTGTGTTTCCATGTGACTGGCTATGGGAACATCATCACAGCTGTTCCATGTGCAATTAGCTAGAGGAGGACTGCAATAGGTGCAGAGGCCATCACCTGATCATGACCATCACTTACAAAACACAAGCTGCTGCTGAGCAGGTGTACAACTCCACATCCACCAGAGAGTCTGTGGGAGGGACAGACAGATGCAAAATACATCAGAGAAGGGCTTCGAGACTAAAACCTAAGCATCGTCTGTCACACACCTGCCAGTACAGGGGTTCAAACCCCTGACTGACTAGTCATTACTATTCCAAGTGCATGCAGTTACTCCATGTGCCACAAAGCTGACATGTTAGTGTGCTGTAAGAACATATATGTGTGCTGGTGAGCGACATCTGCAACAGAGATATAGTAGACATACATTAGGTGTAGCACACATGGCTGTCCACATGAAAGGATGTCATTGTCAACACAACCACACTCTCTAATGGACTCACATTGACACACTTTGCCAGGCCCACAAATACACTTCCTAACTACTTAGTTTGCCACAATGCAGTAATGCACAGGTACTACATGCACCACAGGGGATATCTGGAGGTTCTATGGGCTAGGGCATGTGAACATGTTTGACATCAGTTGGTATGCCAATGTGAGTTATACTGGGTGTGACTGTGGTTGGGAGCATCATACCCCACATGCAGACACAAGGTGCCAGTACTGACATGCAAGTGTGCATTGCTTCATGGGTGTGTAGTGGTTGGCTGTGCAAGATGGCTCTACAAGGCTGGGTGAGGGGTAATCCATGGCATTACACCACCCAACAATGGTGTGCAGTGTGGTGCAGGGGTGTAGTGTCTGCAATGTCCCACACAGATGGGTATTGTGTGAACTGTCCGGACATCCTGGTTACCATTGTGCATGGCCATAGCTTTGTAATGCATGCCATGTCTGTGTTTGATAGTCCTTGACATGGACATTGCCTGGGATGTGCACATCCCACAATAATGTACAGTGACATGTACAAATGTACCTGGTTTGGCTGGCACATGTTGTGTACACAGACTGTTATCCTCAGATATGCCAATACTGACCTGGTGTGGCAGGACCTACTTATAGATAGCAAGTTGACCCTGCACCTGCATTGATAGCATGATACAGGTATTACCTGATGTCAGTGGCATCGGTCCATACAGGGCACATGTGTAAGGCATTGTATGGCCTCTGTGGATCACATTTGATGGCACCACATATGTTGCAGGCATTCAGTGGGGAACATAGTGAAGGCACATTGTCAGCAATTATGTGCCAATTGTACTGCTGTAAAGAGTGCCATGCCCTCTGCAGCCCACTGCAATCACACCATGCCTACTATCTGTCATCAATGTGCAGGGTGCTAGCACATTGATGACACATGGGTTCAGAATGTATTCCGGGTAATAGTAGGGTTGCATACTTTGTTCACTAGGCCTTTTGCCAGATGTAGGGGTATGGCTTGCCAACACAGTCCCTTGGCTGACTGACATCTGTACTCCTAATGAGGTGGGCATTGTGAAATATAATACAGACACCATATAGGAAAACTACAAAATCCGCTCCCCAACATGTCCAGTGGTTAGACACTCACAGCCATCTCCACACATGCTCTGACTGTCAAACACACACACACACACACACCTGCCATGTTTTGAAATAGAACCCCTACCTAACTAGTGTATTACACTACAGCATTATGTAGTTACAGCATGCGCTACGGAGATTACTGGGTTACAGAAGTCCCAGAGGTGTATTTCTAGGTGGGTGACATCAACAGGATTGCCAAAGGTGGTTATGTGAATTGTAAAGAGTGTGCATACTCTAAAAGGCATTGTTACTTTCTCAGCAGACACACACACACACACACACACACACACACACAGTTGGTCTCTCTTGGAATAGAACCCCTATTTAACTAGTTTATCACACTACAGCAATATGCAGTTACAGCACATGCTACGGAGAATACTGGGTTGCAGTAGTCCCAGAGGTGTATTTCTAGGTGGGTTACATCAGTAGGATTTCCAAAGGTAGATATGTGAATTGTAAAGAGTGTGCATACTCTAAAAGCACTGTTTCTTTCACTGGCAGGCAGACAGACACACACACTTGACCTGTCTGGAATTAGAATACCTACCAAACTAGTTTAACGCACTACAGCATTACGCAGTTTCAGCATGCACCATGGAGATTACTGGGTTATGGCAGTCCCAGTGGTGTATTCGTAGGTGAGTGACATCAGCAGGATTGCCAAAGAAGGGCATTTCAAGTGTACTGTGAGTTGTACATGTCTGTTACCTGCATGTACCCACTGCTTACTGTCAAGAAAACACATTTACACCTGCTTAAAAGTGTCTTATGTAGTCCTAATTGACAGTATCAACAAGGCTTGCAGGTCATGAACCCTGAATAATCCACACTGAGGTCACTGGACTTACCACTAAGTCATCTGGGTTATATATATGTTGCATGGGGATATATATGCACCTACGGGATGTGTACACACACACACACACATATATATATATATATATATATATATATATATATATATATATATATATATGCATATACACAGACACAGCTATAGCCATATATATATATATATATATATATATATATATATATATATATACACACACACATCTGAACACCTTTTGTGACACAGAAGGGTTCCAAAGAAACTGACATGTGCACAAAACAGAGGCATCTCTTGTGTTATAACATTTAAATTTTAAGCAGTTCACCAGAGAAGGGATGGTTGTTGTGTATGTAGAGTTTGGGGTGGGGAATGATGGCTAATGTAATCTACCCCGGGATTTTGGAGTTAGGGTGGGGGAATGATGGATATGGACTTACACCCCAGTGACCACTTCTATGTCACTGCTCGACAGTGGCACATGAAAATAACATACCCAACTGTAGTCATGCTTGACTGCGTATTCTTTACCATTCCTAACTATGTAATAATTTGTAGGCACCGGTCACCACAGATGGCTACCATGGTGTGCTAAAAGACATTACACATGTGTATGCCTGGCTACAGGGTAGTCACACACACAAACACGCAGTCATTTGCCAGTATTGTTCATACACGTCTTGCCTATGTAAAGGTAATTAGTACAGTGGTATGCAGTTGGGGTATGTGCCACAGAACACATACAATTACACTTACTCTGATTCCACTTCTGAGCTGGGTGACATTACAGGATCAATTACTTGCAGTGGGGAGGGGGGGAGAGAGAGAGGTTTAGCAGTTGACAAGGATAAAAGGCAGTGCAAAAGGAGGTATCTCTTTGGAATGCAGCAAAGCCCACTGTCATGACAGGATGCAGACACAAATACACACAACCACACTCAGCCATTTGCTGACACACACACACAAACACACACATACAGTTGCCAGTGATGGGATCAGAACTCCTGCTTACTTACAGATCATTATTTCAGTACTACGCAGTTACAAGACACGCCACAGAGATTACACATTCCAAGACAGTCAGACTGCCCTTCTAAGATTGAGGACAACAACAGGGAGACTGACAGTCATGAAGTACATAGCTGTAAACCTGTGTGTTTAAAGTAGGTGTCCATTGCAACCTGTATGCACAAACAAGACACATCATCTGCAGGTAGGCCTGAGAGTTATAGTTGTAGCACAACAGGAACCTGAACTGGAGTATGGCCATCTGTGGAATGGACAACTACTATCACTATACAGGGTTACAGTTGGCATGCTCATACAATTAGTAGCACAGGGCCATTTGGGATGCACTATAACTACAACTACACAAGGTTATACTGGGCATGCTTATACACTTAGTAACAAAGGGCTTGTTGGATGCACTGACTCAAATTACACAAGGTGGCAGTGGGTACGCTCATACACTTAGTAGCACAAGGCTGTTTGGGTTGCACTCTGATTCTAACCACAGAAGGCCACAGTTGCATGCTCATACACTTACATGTACAGAACACATTGTAATGGACTCCTATTGTAAACACACAGGTTTACAGCTACGTACATCTTACCTGTCAGTATACATGCACATCATACTGGTTTACTACCTGATACATGTATGTGGCCCGTAAATGATATATCTGTGTCTGTGCTGTTTGATACACATGCATACATGTACATGAAGTACTGCCATATATATGTTAAGTATACACATTCATGCATGTGTGGACGTGACAGACAATAGGTTACCTGGGTCACACAGGCGGATGCTACCTACAGCATGTGTCACACACCTTGCTGCCCTGAAAGGCATACATTGATAACAGGTTGTGGACAGTGGCATTATACATGGAATAGTGGCATGTGAAAGTATAATGTGTGAGCCACATTGTGTAATGGTACTGAGGTGCAGGTGTTAAGATGACCTCTCCCGGCTGTGTTAGTAGTTGTAATTATTAGCAGGACTGCTACCCTAAGTATATCTCACATTGGTCATATACACAATTGCTGCTGCTGTCCATCACCTTACATGAGGCATTGCTACCAAGCACATTACTGCCACTTGCACTGATGTCATGGTATGAGTGGCAACTGCTAGACCAAAACAATTAGCCAATGTCCTGCTGTTATTATGAGGTTGTCCAGTGTCTGTCATTCCGGGCTGTCATGACTGAATGACAAGCCTTCAACACAGAGCACATGCATCCATGTTTCATGTGTGTGTGGATAATACCTAGGTCGCATTTACCCATATAGCCGCATTCAAAGGCAAATGTCATACACCCAGAAGTAACACCCGGACACCTACAAGACAATTGCATTGGCTGCTTATGCTAACCAGTGCTAGATGTGTGGCTTTAGTAATTAATTTGCTCAATGTAGAACCTACAATGTGGAATACTGACATCTATGCAGTGAGGAACACCTGTCTGATGGTTTTGTAGTGCGCAATTGCACTACCACCATATAACTCAGATCCAGACATGTGGGTCATAACAGTAGTATGGACCATTCCAGGTGGTGGCGTACACATTTTCATAAAGACTACTCACATGTAAAGACCACTACTCTGACATAACGCATCACAGATGAGTCAGGTAAAGGTGACAGTGGCAAATGCTTCATTCTAGGTTGTATCCTCATATACATCCACCACCTTGTCCCCAGAATACCAACACACATCCATGTGGTATGACATAGTATGGTAGACCACCAGATAGCCCTCGATTGGTAGACTTTACCTAGGCCTACATCAACTGTGCAAAGTACCCATGTACAGACACAGCTGCATAATGTGTTATGCAATGCAATAATACTACTGTTTGTAACCAGCTCAGTTGTACACATACCAGGGTCCCTCAGATGTTGTCAGCATTAACATGGTCAACTGTTGATGTACACCAGTAAACAACACCCTCATGGTTGGATATGACCTAACTGTACCTGCCCTGGATATGTGCATCCCACACTCATACAACATAAATGACATTACCATAGCTTTTGTTATCTTTTCTTACACACAGGTGGCTACAGTCATTACACACATGCACACGGCAGATAGCATGCTAACAGTGCATAAGGTTTGATATCTATGTTAACAGAGGTAATATTCCCTCTCTACTGGTCACCCATGATACCTATCGTATCATACAACACCCCATGTGGCATGTATGTCTTTAGACATGTCCACCTAATGCAATGCCTACAAACATACCCAAATAACAGGATCATAGGACCTACACAAGGCCTGTATTGACAGACTCAGGGAAATCCAGCTCTGCTCTCTATGTTCCTGAGTAGTCACAGGTGATATGTTCATGACATGTACAGCCATGTGTGGCCACAGCTCCTACATATACCCAGTGTCAACAATTGCAAGCCATTCATGCTGTGTGCTGTCTGGACATTGGCCTTAGTATCACAATAGCCAGTACATGCTGGGGTGAGATGTTTACAAGCCACAGACTTTGCACATGCTTGAATGAGTGTACTGCCTAGCTCTAACAGAGCACATTGCTGGCACTCTTCCAGTGAACATGAGGTGTGTGCGGCAAATATGATGTGCTCACTGTTGATCATTACAGTGCCTTGGCTTAACGATGGCACTGTCAAGTAGCAGTTTGTAGGAGCATGACATGGTATAATGCTGTGTGTGTCTTGCTGATATGTGCTGTTGACATATATGTACACTTGGCTACTCAGTGAAGGTGGTGGTATCCTACCAGTACATGAATACAACATCCATTATGGTGTAATGCTCGACTATATTTCACACATGGCGTGGGGAAGGTGTGGAATGTATCCTCTTGACCTGCTAGTGCACTTACTGATGTAGACCGCATATGTGCACATGTATTGATGTTTGTGTAGATTCCATGTGTGTGCAGTGTCTGATGTCTGAAGGTGACTGTTGACTTAGTACATCATGCTGTTGCAGTACAGCCTCAACATTGCCAACTGTATATGGTGATATGCTCTAAGTACAGTAAGCCGTACATGAGGTATGGACAGATGTTTGGACATGACTACTAAGTGGTGGGGCTTATTTGCAGATGAATGATTACTGAGGACAGCTCACTGGTGTGTTACAACCAGTCCTACAATAACCGGTGTATCTGCTAAGGTCAGGTTTTGTTAATTGAAGTGGATGACAGACAATGTAGAAAGCTGTAAGGGTGACACTGAAGTCAAACCTCATGACACCTGTAACAGTAATACCTCCCCTGTGCATATATTCTGCATATATCAGCACAGCTGGCAAAGGAAAGAGTCAGTAAGCTTTGTACCGGATGCGATAGTGCTGTACTTCTGTAATACCTATCATGATATAGGCAGGTGTTTGATTCACAGTACTGGAATGTGTGTGTGTTTGTGTGTGTTCATATATGTCACGTATGGTTGGGAATACATCCCACATGTTATCACTCTCCTGAACACTGTTGTTGACACCAGTACAGAGTGAAGTGTAGAAAGAAAGGCATAGGCAGGTGGGTGAACCTCACCTATGTAAAGTGCCTGTATGTGTGTGAAATAGGTGTAAATCTTTGTGAATGCCACAGTGTGTGTGTGTGTGTGTGTGTGTGTGTGTGTGTGTGTGTGTGTGTGTGTGTGTGTGTGTGTGTGTGTGTGTGTGGCTGTCCATGTGTATGGCTGTCCGGTTCCTGGAGTGAGGTTGTATTTTACCATAGTGAAATGTTAATGCCCCCTCCTCCCATCCACTCAATGCAATCTAGCATCCCTGTTGATATCATCAATCGTAGACAGGCATTCTAACCGCCTTTTAACATGTACACCCTGGGGCGTGACCTGTGTTACATAGCCTACCTTCTCTGTTGTGCCATTCAGCACATGCCTGTGCCGCCATTACAGCCTGAAACATGCATCTGGTGACTCCAGCTGATGTGCTTTCTCTCACAGGGGCATGTTGGCTAGTGGTCCTCCTATGAGCAGCACTGGGCACATGCCTGTGTGGGATATCACCAGTCAGTTGACTGGGATCATGGTGTGCAGACACACCTTCCATAGTCTCTACACTTCCCTGTTCCATGCTACCACCCACCAACTTTCCTTCCTCTATGGCCAGTGGTGATGGGGATGTGTAGGCAGAGGAACTGTGTGCGAGGATGGGGAGGAGACAGGTGGAATGGCAACCAATGGCACAGATTCAGCCCCTGACAACCCTGCCTGTGCCTCAATCATACTATCACCATCACTGCTAGAGTCTGTGGGGACACTAACATCAGGTGGACCACAGGAAGACAATGAACCTACATCAACACCTGTGAGGGGAAGACAAAAACTGTACATTAGAAGTTATACCAGACACACACACACACACACGCACACACACACACACACACACACACACACACACACACAGACCCACACAGAGACACACAGGCACACAGACACACAGACACACACGCTGCATGCAGGTGATATGGCAGATGACATTCAGCTTAGACAATTATAGTTTTAGCTCAGACAATTATATTGGTAGTTATCATACATCCCTGAGTTGCACACAACAGCATGCATGGGTTATAGCAGATGGCATGCACCTTACACAATTATAGTGGTAGTTAGCATACATACTGTGTTGCGCCATTTGTGTTAGTAGCCTATGCCCCATACCTGCAACACAATGCATGCACTTTGCACCATTGCACCACGCTGCCATGGTGTGTGCAACATAGACCACATGTTAACAGACCACCGCTGACCTTTGTACATCTGCCACTGATGCTTTGTGTTGGTCACCGCCCCTATGTGTGAGGATATGAGCAGTAGAGTATGTCAATTGCATACTATGTTTGCCTGAGCACTAGCTTGCATATCTCCCCCAAAGCAGTGCATGTCTATTCAACATTATTCCAAATACCCCTGAGCTGAGTCTAGACATTGTGCATGTGGCTGTACGCACATGTTTGGCATGGCTGTCCCTACTTTGCAATGGTGCCACAGACCAGCACAGGTTTAAGGTACACTGGCCTGCTGTGTGGCGTATGACCTTGCAAATCACATGTAGTATGACATGTCTTCTGCTGACATGTTGAATGACATGCATGCATGTGTAACGCAATGGTGCCCTTTCCAATCTACAGTACGGTAATGGTGTCCTAATGCAGGGACGTGTTATACTAACATGGGCCTTCAGCTGATGCAATGTTGTCTGTCCACCCTACAAATATGCAGGGACATACTGCACATTGAGCTGATGTGCATAGCCATTGCAGGGCATCATGTGGCTTCACAATTGCTATACAGTGTGAGCTACTGACACAGTTCATAGCCATGACTATGTTCACATACAATACATATCTAATGTGGAATGTGACCCACATCACTGAGGTGTATACACACTAAACCCTAATGTGGAATGTGTGACTCAGGTCACAGAAGGGTATACGGATGACACCCCTGCACATCTGCAACCATATTACTTATGCCTGGCAACTATGCCCACACATGGCTAACTTAGCAGTACTCTATGTCCCACATGCCATCTGTGTACCTCACACACATGAGGAGCAGGCATGACAGTGATATCTGACACCAGCAAGGTGAATGTACTGTATCTGTGGCCTGATGTGGTGGTATGTGTATGTTGTGCAACACATGTATGTATTTGGATACTGTATAGGTGAATGCTTCCATGTCGTGACACACTCAAGTTGTTCAAGACATGTTATGTGGTGGTTTCATGTTATGCATACACAAGCTGTGCACAGGCCTGTATGATTTTTAGTGTTTCACATCTGCAATATCACCATTACACAAAGGTCATAATTGTATTGTGTCAAGCCAATGTACAACAGGGTGTACACACATGTACATCACTTTTACTGTGTGTGTTGCTTCATGTCTCTGGCCATCCTCCATGGCCATGTGTACACATGTTCTATCCAATGGTTGTGATGGCCATCTTATTTCACATGTCAGTGTTATCCCATATGACATACACCCATAGATGTCATATGCTCCACAGACAAGGGGTGGTATGTATGGGATGTCAGACATGTTTTGCAGGATAGTTGAGCAGTGTTGAGTTCAGCCTACTACATGTCATGAACATGTCAGATAGCACATGACATTGTGTGACATTCATAGCAAGGGTATAATCCACAAGAGTGTATCTTGTGGGCCGGTCATACTCCAGCTCCAACACATTTAGAGTGTGTGCACACATATGCTCTCTGTACAGTACTGTTCATATTCCCAACATGTGTAATGCTGATATGTAGTACCTGTCCCTACAGTGGAACACACCTGCACCATTGTATTCACTGTTCTACACACATCTGGAAATGAAAGTTTGGAAGGTTTAGTGTAGGTGTTTCATATAGTCTTCAATTATTTCATATGGGTAAACACTGTGATGCATTGCAGGTCTGACCAGTGTCCATTAACAGGACCAGCATACATTATGTGTACGCATGCAATTAATATGTTCCGTGCATTATCAAGCCTGGTAAATAATAACAATCTCACCTGACACAGGCTGCTGTTGCTGCAAAACACCAGAGGTACCTAAACAGGAGTGTCACAAAAGTAAGATCATTATCCACACCTGTGTGATAGCTACAGTGTGCAATGTCCATGTTAGCACATAAGCCAGTACAATACACTATACTATGGAGTATGCACATCTGTGCATACATAGAGTAGCAGACTATAGTATGTTGCATGTGTGCATACATGCCTTGCATATGATGTTACATTACATATTGCAAAGTAACACATGTAACTATGTGAAATATAGTTGTGTTATATGTGCAGTAGTGGCTTACCAGGCAACTCCAGGCTCGGTGAATGAGAGACACCCACCTCCACAATACCAGCTAAAGCTTATGGATGGAGGTCTGCAGGTGTCCCCAAGTTGGCCAGTAGCACTTCAGTATGTGTGAATGGGGGCTGGGTGAGTGGCCCTCACCTGTTGCAACTTGTTCCCTGGTGATTTCATTAGCATGCTGTTTCGCCCATCTTATGAGGTCAGTGCAGTGTCGGCGCACCTACTGATAGGTGCGATTGTGACTGCCAACATCATTTACCGTCTTGCGGAGTTCCTCCCACAGGGCATCCCACTGCTGTGCATCCTGTAGCACATGGCTGAAGAGTGCTGTGTTGTTGTTGAAGAGGTATGGGACGAGGACCTCATCCTCCAAGTGGCTGTACACCGGCAGTCTGCTACGTGGCATACCCGGAAGACATAATGATGGAGACAGGTTACAGTAACTCACAGAGAAGTACAGCAGTACAGCTGAACATACATGTGTATCACATTTAAGATTACAAATACGTCTTTGCAAATCTAAATGACACTAACACCACTGACATGTATAAGTCACACACATTTGGCACATACTGATGATGTGATGTTATCGCCATATATGTGTGTGTCATGTGATGGCATTGCTCATACACCATGTGGATATTGTCTTTACGTGGGCATGTCTGTTTGCCTGTACTGGTGTCTTTACCTATCAACACATGCCTGGATGTGTTCACATTAATGCAATCGACCTTAATGCTGTGTATATGTCACATATATAGTCATACATAGATGTTAGGGACATGACCTGTGATCCTGCAGACTTGCAAGCGTGTATGTGTTTTGCCATATACATCTACATGGCACTGTACAGCTGTGTAGCATCCTGCCATGTACTGCCTGTGTTGCACATGTGTAACACATGGGACAATAGTTAGCCTGATGGTATTTGCAGGGTTAGATATCAACTACAGTATGTATGGTCATAGTGATCTAGTAGGCTATATGCCCTGGACCATTTATGAGCCTAGGCAGACAGGTTACCTAACTGTAGGCAACAGACAGGTAACTTTCAGTAGCCAGTTCAAACAGTGCCACAGAACTGATCCACAGTGTTACTGATATATTTGGCATGCGGTCATCACACCATGTCACAGAGAGGGGTGATGTGCAGCTTCGCTGGACAGGGATGCATAGTATGGCAAGAGTATGTTAAGTGTATGGGACACAGATCTGTCAGGCATATTGTGATCCTTGTACTAGAAAGGTAGATGCCCATGAAGTATTTGTTTATTTGAAATCAGGATGTGTTAAGAGTAGCATGACCAACACCTCTGGGTTGGACATGGCTTTATTCAGAGTAGGCTGTATGCTACATAGTGCAGCTAGGGATTGGGAAGGGCAGTGTAGGCCATCTACACATGGGCAATAACCCTTAAAGGAAATATGTGATCTATTATGGGTCACATGAGTGTTGAGTATGGCTGAACAATTATCTCTATATTCATTGATGGCACTCTGTCATGATTAGGGGTGCCACATATGGTGAAGTAACTATCAAAGGAAAGAGTACTGTACAGCTGCATACCATACACACAGCTGCCATTTTGTTGACTGCTGCCTAGATGGTAGTTCATGGGTACAAGGTTTGTAACATAGGGGATAACAATACAATACTTAGCTGTCAGATTGTGGCCATACATCACACACCACACATCTGACACACTAAGGCCCTTCTGTATGTTGAACGCAGCACACATTGAGACGACTATTGCTCCTAGTTCATAGTCATTTGCAAACATCAATAGGCTGATGCCTTCTGTGTTAGTCTGTGTGGTACAGATAACAAAGGGGGGAGTACCAGGAATGAACCCTGTATTATTGTGGCTGGCACTGATTTGATGTGCGTGTATTAGTCATAGACCTTCCGTAGTGTTGGTTCTGCCAGCAGTCCAGTTGCCAACCACTCCTGTGACATAGGAATATACACCTAGTTTATTGAGTGTAGCTGGAACACAGTATGGGTGTTGGTGTCCTATGACCTGGCAAGGTCATGATATGCAGTGTGAATCAACCCTACTGTCATCTAAATCTGTACTGAGTACATCAAATACATTGATCACGGTTCATGGCTTTACAGACCAGACTCAACAGGGTAGTTGTGCACTATTTCCCATTATCAATGGTGTCTCCCCCTTTGTGGGGTGTGATAACTGTTGTTGTGCACCATTTGGTGTGTACACAGCCTGACATGGAGCTATGATTGAACATGATGTGCATGCAGATAGCTGAATGTTCTTACATTTGTGTAGGATACACCCTGGGATGCAGACAGGTCACATGAAAGCTGTATCTATGGTTTTAGAGAGTGCAGCTTGTACCTGCATAGTTGTTATTACAGAGGCCCTGTAGTGTACATGGATATATTACTAAGTGTACCTGTTGGGGGGGGTGGGAGTGGGTTTAGGTTGTCCAAGACCCTATCTGGATGAATGGGTGTTATTTCTGTAGGTGCAGTACTTCCCATGCCATAGTGCTGTGCAGCATGGCAGGTCTTGTCATTGCCATTATGATTAATGACACAGCTATAGAATGCTTTGTGCTTGGCCTCATAATATATGGCTGATTAGTTTCACAGTAACTTTTTGTGGTTTTATATGGTGTATCTGCATCTTACTGAGGCTGACCAAGGATCACCTACACTCATGTGTGTTCACTCTTGCAACAGTTACTACCTTCTGTGGTACTGTTTAAAGCATGGTACCACTAGTTTGCCTTCTTGTTTATGTTGGGTTGAATCCTGGTTCTGTTTCAATGGCACAATCACTGCACATATGTGACTGCTTAAGGTTCATTTGTGTAGGATTCAGCATTTGCACATGCATTGTCCATCTGCATGGCTGCCATGACAGTCACCACTCTGCTCTTAGGAAACATAACATTGGCATTGGAGACTAACTATGTGTAGCATACTGTTAGCCCCGTTTGTGTGACTACTGTGATTCAGGTTAGTGGGGTCGATGGAATCCAACATGCATTGAGCGCAGGTGTTGGTACATGAGGAGTCTTCCCAGTTCATAATGGAATAGTTGAGAGTAGCCATTATTATGGTTCTGTCTCAGACCTAATCTTCCCCATTACAGCACATTATGACAGTTGGGAAATCCATGGCCTGGTGGATGATCTGTCTCAAGGTGCAAATTTGAATTCTACTTTTGCACAAAGGTAATTGCTCAGCATAATGCATCTGAAGTTATGCAAGTGCAACTAGCATGGGGGTGTACTGGTGGGTGATCTGTCGCAAGGTGCAATTTGAAATCCACTTTGGCACAAAGGTAGTTGCTCAGCATAATGCATCTGAAGTTATGCAAGTGAAACTAGCGTGGGGGTGTACATATCCTTCAGGAATATGGACACACCTGCAGCTCGTGTGTTCCAATAAAGGATAATGGGCAAGAGGTGAGGTATGTGTTATAACATGGTCATGCAGGTGTGCTTTCTGGAGCATTGAAACATGTCTCAGCCACTGCACAGATATGTTCTCTATGTTAGGGATTGATATCTATGTGTCCGTATAGTGTTTCTGATATGTATCATTGTGTAGCGAGACCTGCAGTTTATTGCTTGGCTGTCCCTGTAACAGCAGTGAACCTTCACTTGAACCATGCATGATGAAGGCACTATAGGGGAAGCATGAGCCCTAGGCAGTATCCAGATTCCCAGGGGTGACAGGTGCAGGCCCTGTCTGGCAAAGCATCATGGTCTGTCAACCATGTTATCCCAGGCAGACAGAAACTGGATATCCTTTGACTTGCACCACTACACTAGACAATTGTGGAATACAATCCTTTTGTCCCTGTACTGCAGTATCATTCTGGCCAATGGCAGAATGCTACCCAGGCCTTGGGACATACCTGCATGGGCTACAAGACCTGACAGTTCCTACATGTGTTTCCCTGCAGTCCAGGCTACTGCATCACAGGTCCTGCACAACAACATGGAATATGCCAGAGCCATGTGTATAGTTCAAAAGGTGGTCTGAGTGTATGGGTATGTGGCTAATCATGGCAGACAGGCAGCTGACAGTATGTATGCCCTCATATAGGTTGGTGTGTAACATAGTGCTAGAGTTTGCATTCACAAATGAGTACTGTTGGGCATGTTTCCAGTCACGTGTTCTGAGATGTGGCGCAATTATGCAAACTATGTGATACAGTTTGTGTATTTCATTGTCTATCTCTTCCTGCTTGGGAGGGTCACTTGTTTGGCCAGATACTTAGAAGCGTCTGTGAATGTGTGTGATTTCTGGTAGTGTGTGTGGGTGTCCTTACTGTGTTTTGGTAAGGGTATGTGTTGGTTGTGTTGATGAGCTGCATGTGTTAACCTACACCTCATGACTGTCCAGTCCAGTCATGGCTGTAGACTGGGCTCCCTTCCAGCTTACCCCTGTAGCTGCATCCCAAACATTGTGTGGGCATGGTATTAGGTGGGTTTGGCAGTGTACATGGCATAGAGATTACATTCCCCCAGAATGGCCACATACACAAAGCTGAAATTAGTAAACACCAGTAGCTGACTAGTGGACATGCCTTTATGAGAAAAGTCTATGAACGTAGTCCTAAGGGTGAAGTGCCTTAGTAGTAAAAAGTCAATCAGTAGAAGTGGAAATAACTCCAAGGCACACCACTGGCTGAAATGACAAACCGCACACTTTAATGTGTAAAACCAAAACAAAAAACAGTAAGCGCTTTTGTGTTGCTCAGAACGCTTCTTCAGACTGTACAGGATTCAAAGGCACAATTCAGATAAATAGAGATAATACTAATTATAGTAATTAACTAAAGGGACATGTGATGTATTATCTCTATTTATATGAATTGTGCATTTGAATCTTGTACAGTCTGAAGAAGCGTTCTGAGAAACGCAAAAGCGCTTACTGTTTTTTGTTTTGGTTTTACATATTAAAGTGTGCCATTTGTCAGTTCAGACAGTGGTGTGCCTTGTAGTTATGTCCACTTCTATGCCTGTATGAGCATTCAGTACTACAAGTACCAAGTACTGTATTTAGTTTACATATTGCTTATGAAGATGTTTTAGACAGTGATGCTCACATGTAAATATTTGTGTTATGGGCATGACAACACTGGCTATTATGGTAACATTGTAGCTACCTTTAGCAGCAATCCTCCTCTGAGGAGCACATCACATCCTGTTAGTTGATTACAGATGATGCAAGTATCTACAGGTCTGTTTCCTCTCTGGGTATATACTCACATATCCACCAAGACCATGAGCTCTACCGGGCACAGACACCCACTCTCCAAACAGAGTCGTGTATCAATAAATTCTGATGCCACTATCAGCATGATCAGGATATAATCAGATAGTGTGAGCCATCACCTATGAAGCGGCTATTACACATGAGCAGCTATCTCCTACATCTTACACTCCTACTGCAGATGTTACACTGAAGATAAAGATGATATGCAACCTGTTTCATTACCAGTGCTGTGCACTACCTTAAATACAGTATGTGCAAGCTGCTGTTAGGTTGGCAATGAGAGGTTGGGCTACACAAACCTGGTAGTTCAACCAGTGTGTCTCTACTCTCAATATCCACTCTATGTAGGTGTGCACATAGCCATTTGTCCCAGCCCTGTAACAAAGGTCACTACACATTTGCATAACATGTACACATGCACACCTGTTATTGCTTGCAAACAATACTAGAGAGGACCAACCCTGTAACAAGAGTCACTACACATTTGCAAAACATGTACACATGCACAGCTGTTATTGCTTGCAAATGATACTAGAGAGGTCCAGCCCTGTAACAACTGTTGCTACATATTTGCATAACATGTACACATGCACAGCTGTTATTGCTTGCAAATGATACTAGAGAGGTCCAGCCCTGTAACAAGGGTCACTGCACATTTGCATAACATGTACACATGCACAGCTGTTATTGTTTGCAAATGATACTAGAGAGGACCAGCCCTGTAACAAGGGTCACTACACATTTGCATAACATAACATGTACACACGCACAGCTGTTATTGATTGCAAACGATACTAGAGAGGTGGATATTGCATGTGTTATGTGCATGGATAGTTACCTGACTCTTCCAATTATATTTACTATCATGCTGCTAAACTGTCAGATGAATACAAATGATATGTATCCTGTTATTGAGTATTGTAATTGCCAATAGACATAACTACTGTTTGCATAATATAACATAACTGCTATGTAGAAGAGAATACAGATCTGCCTAAAATATTGTACATTACACAGTTATTGGCACAATATCTCACAATGCACACCATATTTGCACAGTAAGCCCACCTTTAACATGTTCATCTTACTTATACACCCATACATATGTCGACTGTTACAGTATATTGACATATACTATCCCCTGTTATAGCACATACTTGTTGGACCAATCCTGACACTGACAGTGGCTGGAAGCAAATTGGTTGGTTCCAAGCCCATATCATCCCTTGTGGTATATGCAGAGTTTGTCGTGTGACCTACAGCAGTACACACATAGAATACTAAAAGCATTGCTACTGCTCAACAATACATCACTACAAGATAGCTATTTCCACTATATGAACTGATTACACTTTAATTTTTACAGTACAGGTACTACATGCACAGACATACTCCATGTTATACATACCTTCTTAGTAATCGGTGGTATTATTATATAATACTCATTTTCATTTCATCTTTCAGTGTTTTGTACTGTCCTACAGGTAGCTACAGATGGTTTGAATGTGTGACAAGGCAACCTTTTGTAGTTACAGATCAGTAACACGTGCTATCCCGATAACCAATTGGTGTTCCCATGTAGCTAATTACATGCACATCAGCTGTGCTGCTACTGCCTTAGCCAATACCATGGCTACAGAGGAGTATAATTGAGTACTCCACTTGGGCGTTGTCCCTTTGCCTTACTTGTGAGGAAGACAGCATGGAAGTCTTGTTTGGAATTTATTGCAACAGCTGTATGGAGATGAACAGTAATATATTGTGTGTAATGCCTAGAGGATTTGGTCTAAATGTGAGTATTGCTGTTATATTTCTGAACATTGCTACTTGTGCAGGGTTTGTCTGTACCTAATACTTCTGCATATGTTTCAGTCTGGCCAGGTTGTTTGACCATCTCAAGGCTGCATAGCTATGCATATAATGTTAGGGGGTTTACAGTGTGCAGACATACTTAGTTTGGTGTTACTGTGTATCAGGGGCGGCTCGTACTATTGGACTGAAGGACTGCAGCCCTCCCAACTGTAAATACAATTAAATTAAAAAGAAACAAACTCTATCCCAAAACTGCACAACTCATTAAAAAAGAAATGCAAACAAAAGTGATCCCGAAACTGCACAACTCCACCCACGCATGCTATTCCAAAACTCCACCCACACATATGTGTTATTCCCAAGTCTAGACTGCTAGTGACCCAGTCTGGATTAGGGAAACACCATCCAAACAACAGAGATCCCAGAAGTCTATGCAGTTGTAACTGCATAGACTTGAAGGGGATTGGACTGCAACATCTGCAGGCTGGGGGACCTATTAGCTTGCTCTCGCAGGAAGGGAATGCAACATCTGGCTGGGTAGCTTGCTCTCATGGGGCAAGCAGCAAGCATGGCATGGAGTATGTAGGTTCTTCCTTTCATGAGGACAGAGGTATTCTTTCTTTTGTATGAGAACTGAAGTTTTCATTTTATAGCTGCTGAACAGAGCTTTACATTTTATAACTGAACTGGTTTGTGTTTTCATTCTATAGCTGAACTGGTGTGTTTTAATTTTATAGCTGAACTGGTGTGTGTTTTCATTTTATAGCTGAACAGAGTTTTTCATTTTATAGCTGCTGAATTGAGCTTTACATTTTATAGCTGAACTGTGTGTGTGTGTGTGTGTGTGTGTGTGTGTGTGTGTGTGTGTGTGTGTGTGTAATGCCCCAGTTTAGCTGGTGGCTAGAGAGAACTCAAGAGCTAGACTCAAACCCTGAGCCTTGGGAAACAGGTAACTACGGCTTAGCTTCCCTACCCACCACCACCATATTTTTGTTCTGTTCCTCATAATGTCTGTGGTTTTCAGGATTTTGAATTCGCCAAATAATGATAGGCATTTGAATAGAATGTCAGACTTCATATTCTTCAGAAAGTACATGGTAACACAAAACTGCTTTATTCCAACAATATTCTGTTTATATGATCAGTATTTGAAAATTGTCCCTATTTCTGGGGCTATACAGTGGTTTTGTCCAGTTTTTTTTGTGGTAAGAGGTTGACAGCTATGGTGAGAAGTGAATTCACTGAATATGTTTGGAGGCTGTTGTCTTTGTCTAGGTGTTTTGTGCTAAGAGGTTGAGAGCTGTGGTGAGAACTGAATTCACTAAATGCTAGCCATTTAAGTTTCAGTCTGTCTTTCAAAATAAAAAACAGTGGCTTTGGTATAGTGGTATGTTGCTCTGACTATAGTGCACAGGGCCCTGGGTTCAAGGCTGTGCAGTGAAATGCATGGTGGTAATGCTGCATTTAATTCTAGCAATGTTCCAAGATTATTCAAGCAATGTTTAAAATGTGCCCCTAGTTTTTGGGCTTTTACCCCCCCCCCACAATAAAGTTTGGCTTTTTTCCAGATTTCTTGTTCTTCAAAGTTGACAGATACAGTTGAGTGTTGAGTGGATTTTACAAGGAGCTGAGAGCTTGAAGAGAAGTTTAGTGCTGCTTATGCTTAATTTGCTTGCATTGTTAATAACACAAAAGGTAGTGTACTTGCTTTTGATGCAGAAGGTTGTGGGTTCTACTCCCACAGTATATAGATGCATTACTGATACTGTACTGTGTTGTACTTTTAAAGGGCTAGATGCTGCAGTCCTGAGAATGTCCTCTTTGGTGGAGATACCTAGTAACAATGAACATGTTATCAGTTTGCCATTCATTCCCTATTGCAATATCACTAGCTTATCATTTTTTTATTGTAACATAGGCAATTTATTCCTCAAGGGCAACAGGCAGATCAGGAAGGTGTATCAAAGAACACATGTAGGTTTCCTGTGCAAGGGGCTTATGATTTGAAAACAGCCCAAAGTTAATCTTTATCTGTATTTTCTTTGAATGTGGGTTTCAATGCTGTTTCAATGAATGTGAGTTTCAAGGGCAGAGACGTTTTAATGCTGAGTCTATTTTCATTGTGAGATTGCATTGCTTTGTTTAGCAGATATATATTAGTGTTTGTGCTATAAATCATCGCAGAAGAAAAGCAGTAGGCACATTACAGTGTTTATGGTAAATTGGGTGAAATAACCAAGGAATGGGACATTGGAATGGCTGCAGGGGGAGGCTCCATTCGACCATGATTTTGTGAGGGGGAAGGGCAGCAAACTCAAACAGACCTGGCTGAACTATACCTCTCAAATGTCCAGATTTTTGCAGAATAAATACATTTTTGCTTCTTATTTTTGCTTTGTTCCTCATAACATTTGTGGTTTTCTGGTAAATCATTTAGGAATGAACTGAAGTCACTAAATAATGACAGACATTGAGTTTCAGGCATCATAACCTTCAGAAAAATGCATGCTAAAGCAAGACATGTTATTCTATCAACTAAGTTTCTACAAGAGCAATTTTTAGTACTGTTTGTATGTTCCCCCAATATATTTGGCCTTGTCCAGATTTCCTGCATTAAGAGGTTGAGAGGTACATGCAAATAAATTGCTTTATAGGATTAGAAATATCCAAACCTCTCAACTGTCTCCAATTTTGGCTCAAAATGTTGCTCTCCCCCTAATAATCCCTCCACAAAATGGCAATTTTGGAAGAAAATGTGGCGGTTTACAATTATAAATAACTGTAATAATCAGAGTTACAGATTACTTTTATTTCAGAAATGCATGTAGATTCTCTTATTTTGTCAACTGCTCAAGTTAACTGTACTAATATTAAAAAGGTGTCCCTTCTTTGACAGGTGCCCAGCTGTATTCTGTGGCAATTTTATATTTTTGCATCACATTTTTGGTCCATTTTTCATAGAATTTTGGTTTTCTGGCAAATTAGTGGCAAATCATTAACGATTGAAGTTAGAAAATAACGGCAGTCATTTGAGTTTCAGATTTCATACCCTTCAAAAAATTCATAATAATGGAAGACCTACTACTGTTCTGTTATCTTTCTAAGTTTATAAGAGCAATATTTAAAATGTCTCCTTATTTTTGGGCCTTTGTCCCACTTCTATATATGGCTTTGTCCAGATTTCTTGCTCTGAGGTTGAGAGGTATGAGTGTCAAAGCCATCACCATCAGCTAGAGACATATCAAATTGTGACATACTTGTTGCACCCCACTTCCCCATGTAGTGACTCTGGATGTGTCCAAGCAAGGCAAGGAGCAGTTATGCAGTGTAAGTGTGCAGAGTATTCCCCCATCCAAGGTAGACACACATATGACAGTGGCTTTTCATCTGTCCTTGATTTTGCAGAATGTTCTGGTTCTCTGTCATATTTTTCTACTTTTGATTTATGCTTCTAATTATTCAGAAAATGCATGCTGTTGCAGTGCCCTGTTGCTCTGTGTTTAAGTAGCAATGCTTTAATGACCATCAGGTAAGCTTGTCAGAGATTGTATGATGCAAGTAAGCTTTAATAAACATACTGTTAAAGAATTACCAACATTGAAAGCCTTTTTGTTGTTGCCATGCAGAGAATATTTACATAACTAGATAACATATAAGCCTTGGGTATTGAAATTCATATGACATTATTTGTAATAAAGGACAGAATTACAGTATTTTCAGAAACTCATTACATTTGTTGGAGACTTGCAGTCATCTTTGCAGGCTTTACCTGTAAACTAAACAGAATGCCAATCTATCATGTGTGGTCCATAACCCGTGCAGTAATCCTTTAAGCAATTTATCTTGAGCTTGTTTCTTGTTTGCTGTTCATTTTTTACTTTGATCATGTCTTCCCCATGAACCAAGTAGATAGTTGTCAGGCAGCAGGTCTTTTTTGGATAAGAAACATTTTTACAAGTGGGGGTATCAGCTACTTTCAGCATGTTACTTGGTACTTTTATATAGCTGAATATAAATTATAATTAGAACTGCAGTGCAAGGAGAAGTGGTTTGAGATGAGTGCTGCTTGTTTTTTTTTATACTTGATTTTGACTGGCATTCCAGTAATGTGTTTAAAAAGTAATTTATTTTTTCATGCTTCACAACCTTTTTTTCCATCTAGATATTAAGTAAGCTGTCATGTAGCCAATGCACTGAAATGTTTTTTTTCTTCTACACTTCATTTTGTCTTGATCAGACTGTCGTAATGATGGTTTGGCACCCAAGGCAGCATATTTATTTAAAGTTCCAGTTGTTGTGATTTTGAGCGTAGCTCCACCCCTTTCTAGTTGTCCACACCCCCTTCCCATTGGCCCCACCCATTCAGCTGTCTCCTGCAGCCCCACCTTTAATTTGAAGTCACCAGCCGCCACTGCTGTATATCATACTGTGCTTATAATCAGTACTAACACTTCCTAGTGTACGAACCTTTCATCCCTCTGAAATGGGATTAGTTCATACAAACCCTGTTACATCAGCAGCTATTCAATTGTATAACGGCAACTATTTCACATAGGGCCATGTTAGTGTGTCTGTGTCCAAGTAGTTTAAGGTTTCAGCAGATGTTGTACAGCAGTTGAATAATTGGTTATGGTATGACAGTATGTATTGATGTAATTATTTTGGTTGTGGGGTAGATGTTGGTGGGTGTACATAGCACATGCAGGTGTATATATATATATATATACATATACATATATATATATGTATATATATATGTATATATATATATATATATATATATATATATATATATATGTATATATATATATATATATATATATATATATATATATATATATATGTGTGTGTGTGTGTATGTATATAGATATATATATATTATTGCATACGTTTATCTGTAGCTCCATAGATGTGTAGATGTTTTTAAACTATCTATGTATCTACATATATATGTAGACCTGTATATATCGACATGTCTCTATGTATCTCTCTCTCTATATATATATCTGTATATCTGTATATCTATATATAAGCATACACCTTTAATTGGGTACATGGCGGGTTGTCCTATTTCAACACACTCCTCCCTTTTGTGTTTTAACCTGTCTGCATACACAACTGGGATAGGTACATCCCAGGGGGCTTAGTGTTAGGTTACTCTGAGGATGGAGTACATGATTGCGGGTTCTACTCCTGGAAGGTGTTATAATTTTACCTCTCAGAGTAGGCACTGGTAGGAAAAGTGTGAATAACGCACATTTACGTGGTTGTAAGCAGGTTTGCCCGTGGTCTGCATGACGTTAAGCAAAGGTTAAACCTGTGTGTTTCAGCGCCACTTACCGTCGCGCAAACCCGTGGAAACCCGCTTACAACTGCTTAAGAGTACTTTAATCCACCTGCATCCAACAGCCCTTATTCTGGCCCTCAAAATAACCTAACAGCCCTTGCAGGTCTTGAACCTGGGAACCATGAACACCACAGTCACTGACTTTACCACTAAGGCATCTGAGATATGTACAAATGTTATGGTGTTTAGAATATACATTGTACTACAGACATTCCTCTCTACTGAAGACAGATGTGACAGTCAGTTGGTGTACATATATCTGATGCATGTTAATGTTCATATGTTTGTGAAATTAGGTGTTGCATTGTGACATGACAATGTATTATGAATGAGAAAGGTTCTTGCTTTGTGTCCTTTTTATATTGTCCCCATACTCAATGTATACCCCTCCAGTTCACTTACTGGACATCCGACCCAGGCCCTCCTTGATGCAGGATTGCATTACCCATCATTCCTCCCCCACCCCAATCTTCACATACACAACAACCACCCCTTCTATGGTGAATTAGGTTAATATTAATTGTTATAATACCAGATCTGCATGTGTTTTGTGTACACTCCAATTCCTTTGCAGTGCTTCTGTGTCACGAAGTGTGTTCATAGATGTTTATATATATGGCTATTGATGTAACTGTATAATATATATATATATATATATATATATATATATATATATATATATATGTGCAGACATCCCTGGCATGCATATATATATATATATATATATATATATATATATATATATATATATATATATATATATATATATACATGTTTTGTATTAATTTGTAACAGTAATACATATATAGACTGGAATGTGTTGGTTCACAAACTACAGCACATTACAATGTACTGTACATATGTACACAAAGTGACTGTCCCATTTGTGACCATTACAGTGAAATGCATATGGTATAAGGTGTAGTCTCAAGAACATGAGCTATGTATACACCTCGGATGGCTTAGTGGTAAGTCCCATGACTGTAGTGTGTATGGTCCAGGGTTCAACACCTGCGATGCTTTACAAATGTTTTTTACTCCAGAATAAGGCTCATTTAAGCAGTTGTAAGCATGTTTAAAAGTGTTTGTGTGACATTATAGCAGCAGTTAAACACAGTTAAACAAACTTTGTAATGTTTAACCTGTGCATACAAACATGGCCACATCCGCTAACTACTCAGGATATATACATGTCAGTGAAGTAACATCTCACTATGTGCTGACATAACATTACATTCTCTGTTGACTGTACTCTCCAGCACACATGGGTTTATATGGGTGTTTTGAATGTTTATTATACAGATGATTATTAGCTATATATGCAAGCTGTGGTTAAGGTATACTTTTGAACATGATAAACATCCCTGTCTTTATCGGGACTGGAACCTCAAATGCACAGATACTATGCAGATGCTGTAACCATTACACTGTTGACATTAACGTTGCTTCTGCCTATTTCCTATTTAGATGATTTATATGTGTAAGCTAGGCTAAGCAAAGGGTGGAGGTCCCCAAACTCACTGAGCTTCACGTACTCTTGAAATAACAACATCTAACAAATGTACTGTGAGACAATACATTACATTCCTAACTACATTAGGCATAGCCCCTCACTGACACACTTCAAGGGAAACATTGTTGTGTGACTGAGTAACAGAATATACACCCCTGGGATCATGTGTCCCAGAACCATACAGCCGGGGGGGGGGGCTGTCTAGTTTGATAGCTGCGAGACCTGTTGGGGGAATTGAATGGTGTTGAATTGTCACATTAACATGCCCTCTTTTGATCACTAAGTGCCCCTATTACCCTCCACAACCCCAGTCATCAACAGCTTCCAGCAACTCTGCCTGGAATTGCTTCATTGGCTATGCTTGACAGAGGCTCAGTTACTTCATCAATGGTGCAGGGGAAGCCAACACACTGTAGCTATGCTTCTAATTGCCATTAGGCTGATAGGTAGTAGCTTATCTGTGAACCTCTAAAGTGCAGGCCATCACAGCCATAATATGTGAATAAACAGACCTTCAGATCACAATATATAGTGAGAAATCACCATGTAGTCAGGAAACAGTTAAGTACAGCAAGAACATACAGAACACTTATACTTAGTCACTCCAAAAGCCTATCTTGGAAGCTAGAAGACTTGTATCAGTTTAAGGCTTTCTATTGCTTACCAGTAGGTTACCTACAGAAGAGATGAAAAACAAGCACAGATGGGGAACATGTATGCAACAATAACATACCAGCCTATGTGTCAGCCTTAGGCTTTGGAATACTGGCCCAGGCTATTGGCGCCCCCATGGTGCCTTATTTAGGAGAGTCTCGAAGGTGAATGCCAGCTTTGTAAACAGCACAATAGCAGATTCAATGAGGGTTATGCTACTCAACACCAGGGGTTGTGATCACAATATCCTGCACTCACAGCACTCCTCAGGATGGACAACATCAACAACTGTGCAGTAACTGAGATCTGTTTTAAGGCTCCTGAGAACACACCAGCACTATCAGACTACAATCCATACCACAGATTTCAGCCACAGAACATGGACTGATAGACATGGAGGGGCTGCATCCATATTCATCAGGGATACCTACACATCCAGGTTAGTGGGGCAGCATGATACCTCTGAGATCATCCATGTGCAGCTAACATCAGCCACAACTGCAATGTAAACTGTGGCCTTCTACGGATCACCCTCCATGACCCAGGACCACCACTCCACCTACCTGGAGACAGTGAAGAACATGACAGTCCTAACTCACACCCTGGCATTGGATGATGTCAACTATCATACCATTAACTGGGAAACTTACTCCGGTGCTCACTTCCAGGTCCAGCGCTTCCTGGAATTTATCACCTCATATGACCTGTATCAGGTGGTAACCTCCCTAACATGGTGTGCAAACTGCTAGAAGTGGTCATCACCAACATGGGCAACAGGTGCACCACAGCGGAGGATAACCAGTCACTGGTTAGATCTGACCATGAACTATTCACTGTTTCCACACCCAAACATCTCCCCCACCCACGGATACCACAGTGTATACCTTTCCTACAGCTAAATTTACACTACTAGTGACAGGGGTGGGGGGTTTCACAGGCCCCACTCTAAGGGAAAACACTGCTCAAGATACAGCCAGATTTACAAATGAAGTCTATAAGCACCTACCTGGATTTATGGATCATGCCATCACTGGTAAACCAAGACTCACTCCTCTTAGACAAGGACAGCGGTCTGGTGGACCTCTGCAATAAACAGTCTATACTATAGCAGTAGAACAGTGTTCCAGACAAACAGCTAATCCCACAAAGGTAAGACATCCATGACCACTATTAGTATGATATGTAGGTCCCTCATAACATCATCCAAAGCTAACATCAGTAGGAGAATACGCAAGGATTCAAAACATAACCACAAAGCCTTCTTTGGCTATGTCAAGGATCTAGGTGGTGACACACAGATTTGCACTGTGCAGGTGAAATATAGCACAAAATATGCTGACCCTACTGATATCGCCAACATCCTTGCAGATATATTCAATGCATACTTCACCCCTAAAGAGCCCACAACACTACCTGAAAGGTACAGTATCCCACAAATCAGAGACACACAGGTGGAAATGGCCCTCTCTAACAGCAGAACACAGCATCATTGGAGCCAGATGTTGACCCAGACTGCATCTTGCAAATTGTACAAGACAACCTGTCCCCCACCTAATTAAGCTTTCCTACCTCAGCCTCTCCACGGGCTACATGCCCATACAATAGCGCGTGGGTTGTAGTTGAGGGCTGCCTATGTTGGATTCACACAGTAGACTGCCTATACATGACAATTTACAGGTAGCCTTGTGTGTGTGCCATCCATTTTTACTGTGTGTGCAGGTGGAGAAAGGTGTCAGTCCCTAGTTGCCTACACTGTCACTGTGTGTGCTATATGTTCCCTCTTTGCCAAGGCATGGGCATATTGGACACGCCTCTGTCTGCCTACTGGACCTGGCTCA
>NC_056731.1:1482592443-1482735957 GCF_019279795.1 Protopterus annectens | reverse complement strand
AGGTTTCGGAAGGAAAAAAAAAAAGGAAAACTTTGGTTAAAAAAAGGGGGGGGAATTTCATTGGGGGAAAAAAAATATAAGGAACAAACAGAACCAAAGGAGGAAGTGACGAATGTGGAAGGAAGGCCCAGTATAGTGTATAGTACAGAGGGTGACTTTAAGATTTTTAACTATACCACACTAAATATCACCACGGAAATAGCTGACTTTTTCTCCAAAGGACTGAATTTTGTTCCAGATTCCCACATGGATTTGGTTAAGACAGTAATCGACCTTAAGCTATTCGTGCGTAAATTAAACTTGACAACTGTTTTGGGCAAAGGTTCATCACTGGCTAATCCATTTAGAATAGCCAGTTTGTTTAACCCACCCCTGGTTAACAATCTAAAAACATTTGAAAAAGCTTGTGAGTTGGACTTAAGGCATTTGGCATCGAATAAAACGTATGGTTCTAAAAAGAGACTGAACATTACAGGGGAGCAGCGGGATTTCTTATCATTAATTCAGGACTGTAATATACGGGTCATGAAACCCGATAAAGGGAATGGCCTCATTTTCATGAATCAAATTGATTATATTAAAGAATTAACTTTACATTTAAACAAGGGGCCTTATGAGCACATTAGCCTGAATGAAGTGAATAAGGCCCAAAATAGGAGAAGAGCCACTATCGAAGATCTGTTGTTGGAAGATTTTATTGATATTGAAATACATTCTTATTTGAGTGTGTTGGCACCTAGAATGCCTTCATTCTTTGGGGCTCCAAAAATACATAAATCCATTAGTAACCCCCCTTTTAGACCTATTGTTGATAGTAGGGGGTCTATGTTAGTAGCATGTGCAAAATATGTAGATACTATTCTTAAACCACTCATTAGAACAGAAAAAACAGATTTACAAGGACTCCTGGGGTTTTTTGGGAAACATTAATAAAATACATTTCGAACCAAGCATTGTATTTTTAACTGTGGACATTAAAGACTTATATACAGTAATTCCACAACAGCTTGGTTTGGAATGGTTAAGGATGTTCTTGGAAAGTAAAAACGTTGAACAGAATATTATTTACATAAATGAGACCCTGCTAGAACTAATTCTTAAGTTTAGTTTCTTCAACTTTAATGGCCTTATTGATAAGCAGTCGTCGGGAGTGGCCATGGGCTCCCCATGTGGGGGAGCGTTTGCTAATTGTGTTATGGCCCAGTGGGAAAATACATACCTGTTCAACAATGACGTTTTTAAAAAGCATGTCGCCTGGTATACTAGATACCAGGACGACATGTTTTTTCTCTGGAAAGGATCTTTAGATGAAATAGAACCTTTCATTGGAGAAATGAGGTCATTTGTAGACTTTTTGGATTTTACGTTTGAAGCTCATTATAACGAGATCAATTATTTAGACATATTGCTCAGCAAAGATTATAATGAGTCTAGATATATTAGCAAAATCTATCGTAAACCCACTTATTCCAATGGATTCTTACATTTTAGTAGCTGCCACCCTTACCATCAAAAAAGAGCGGTCGTGAAAGGCCAGATGGTGAGGGCAGCACGCATGATTTCCAGAGATATAGATTTTATTAATGAGTGTGACAACCTGAGCAATATGTTTATTAATAGAGGATACCCCTGGGCCCTAATATTAGAGATTAAGAATGAAGTTGAGTGTAAAAGGCAGACAGGCCATTTCAAACCCATCTTAAACATCCAAGACACTTGTACACTGACTATGTTTGAAAACATGGAGGGTCAAGGACTGAATAGTAATAAGAGTAATTCTGGGACCAGATTTTTGTGTACATTTTCAGTGGACCATCGCTTTATAAGGGACATCTTAAGGAAGAACTGGACAATCATTATTGAGGACAGGCATTTAGCCGAGACACTAGGCCCATTACCATGCATCACTTTTAGAAAAGGGTTTAGTCTTAAATCCCTTTTAGAAAGGAACAAAAGAATAAGTTTTAATAGACACAAGGGGAGGTCTCGTTGTGGGACATGTCGCCAGTGTAAACATACGCAAGAAGGAGCACATGTTATAATAAACAAACAGAAATTTAAGATCATGGGTAATTATAATTGTGCTACTAGAGCAGTGGTTTATGTGGCTTTGTGTAATAAATGTCTGGCCTTCTATATAGGGAAGACTGAGAGGGTCCTGCGGAAACGCATATATGAACATCTATATGCAATATCTAAGATGGACATAAATAATGCATTGGCCCGTCATGTGATGGAGTACCCTGACCATACCTTCCAATTTTCAGTGTTAATACAGGTATCCACAGAACAAAACTCAGGCCCCTGGCAGATTAAATTGGAGAAAGAGGAGCTCTTTTGGCAAATTAGAACAGGAGCACATATCTTCCCTGGTCTAAATGAGTCTATTTCCCTTACTTGTATTCTCAAACATCTAGCTTTAAGGAGGTAATTCATGGTCTCCACACAGTTCTTACCATATTGTAACTCTATTGCTAATTAACACCAAGGTTTTATCTTTTCATTTTTATATTTCATTATACTTAGTTTTTAGTATTCACATATATGCTTTTATAGTTGTAGAGAATTTTAAAATTTTAAATGGCCATAACTTAGCAGTCTGCACCTGGCAATATAGCGCACAAACATACGCACTATGGATTTAAATATTTGTAGGCATTAATGTTTCGTTATGTTGTAATTTAAAATTGTATTTCAAAGTTTATTAAATTGTTAGTAAGACAATGTATGATAGATTAATATATTAATATATGTATATGGTTCAAATGTATCATATACATTTTTCATATTTTTTTACGATTTTATGATGGTTTAAAGTGAATGTGATATTTTATAATGGGATGTTTGCACCTATGAGGTCATTAATTGATTAATTAAGTGCATATTTAAATAACGTCCGTTTCTGCATATTTGTTTGTCTGAGGAAGGAAGGCTACAATGCCATCCGAAAGTTCTTGTACATTAATAAAGTGCTAACGTTACGGATTTCATTTCGTGATTATTTTTCACTTATTGGATTCACCGTAATCACCATCTGCAGAAGGCTTCCTGGGTTGTTTTTTGTTTCACTAGATAATGAATAGACAGCAGCCCTCTGAAGCCTCAGACCTTCTCTGTTGTGCCATTCAGCACATGCCTGTGCCGGCCACCATTACAGCCTGAAACATGCATCTGGTGACTCCAGCTGATGTGCTTTCTCTCACAGGGGCATGTTGGCCAGTGGTCCTCCTATGAGCAGCACTGGGCACATGCCTGTGTGGGACATCACCAGTCAGTTGACTGGGATCATGGTGTGCAGAAACACCTTTCATAGTCTCCACACTTCCTTGTTCCATGCTACCACCCACCAACTCTCCTTCATCTATGGCCATTGGTGATGGGGAATGTGTAGGCAGGGGAACTGTGTGCGAGGATGAGGAGGAGACAGGTGGAATGGCAACCAATGGCACAGATTCAACCCCTGACAGCCCTGCCTGTGCCTCAATAATACTATCACCATCACTGCTAGAGTCTGTGGGGACACTAACATCAGGTGGACCACAGGAAGACAATGCACCTACATCAACACCTGTGAGGGGAAGACAAAAACTGTACATTAGAAGTTATACCAGACACACACACACATACACACACACACACACACACACACACACACACACACACACACACACACACACACACACACACACACACACACAGGCACACAGACACACAGACACACACGCTGCATGCAGGTGATATGGCAGATGACATTCAGCTTAGACAATTATAGTTTCAGCTTAGACAATTATATTGGTAGTTATCATACATCCCTGAGTTGCACACAACAGCATGCATGGGTTATAGCAGTTGACATGCACCTTACACAATTATAGTGGTAGTTAGCATACATACTGTGTTGCACCATTTGTGTTAGTAGCCTATGCCCCATACCTGCAACACAATGCATGCACTTTGCACCATTGCACCGCACTGCCATGGTGTGTGCAACATAGACCACATGTTACAGACCACCGCTGACCTTTGTACATCTGCCACTGATGCTTTGTGTTGGCCACCACCCCTATGTGTGAGGACATGAGCAGTAGGGTATGTCAATTTCATACTATGTTTGCCTGAGCCCTAGCTTGCATATCTCCACCAAAGCAGTGCATGTCTATTCAACATTATTCCACCTACCCCTGAGCTGAGTCTAGACATTGTGCATGTGGCTGTACACACATGTTTGACATGGCTGTCCCTACTTTGCAATGGTGCCACAGACCTGCACAGGTTTAAGGTACACTGGCCTGCTGTGTGGCGTATGACCTTGCCAATCACATGTAGTATGACATGTCTTCTGCTGACATGTTGAATGACATGCATACATGTGTAACACAATGGTGCCCTTTCCAATCTACAGTACGGTAATGGTGTCCTAATGCAGGGACATGTTATACTAACATGGGCCTTCAGCTGATGCAATGTTGTCTGTCCACCCTACAAATATGCAGGGACATACTGCACATTGAGCTGATGTGCATAGCCATTGCAGGGCATCATGTGGCTTCACAATTGCTATACAGTGTGAGCTACTGACACAGTTCATAGCCATGACAATGTTCACATACAATGCATATCTAATGTGGAATGTGACCCGCATCACTGAGGTGTATACACACTAAACCCTAATGTGGAATGTGTGACACAGGTCACAGAAGGGTATACGGATGACACTCCTGCACATCTGCAACCATATTACTGATGCCTGGCAACTATTCCCACACATGGCTAACTTAGCAGTACTCTATGTCCCACATGCCATTTGTGTACCTCACACACATGAGGAGCAGGCATGACAGTAATGTCTGACATCAGCAAGGTGAATGTACTGTATCTGTGGCCTGATGTGGTGGTATGTGTATGTTGTGCAACACATGTATGTATTTGGATAGGTGAATGCTTCCATGTCATGACACACTCAAGATGTTCAAGACATGTTATGTGGTGGTTTCATGTTATGCATATACAAGCTATGCACAGGCCTGTATGATGTTTAGTGTTTCACATCTGCAATATCACCATTACACAAAGGTCATAGTTGTATTGTGTCAAGCCAATGTACAACAGGGTGTACACACATGTACATCACTTTTACTGTGTGTGTTGCTTCATGTCTCTGGCCATCCTCCATGGCCATGTGTACACATGTTCTGCCCAATGGTTGTGATGGCCATCTTATTTCACATGTCAGTGTTATCCCATATGACATACACCCATAAATGTCATATGCTCCACAGACAAAGGGTGGTATGTATGGGATGTGAGGCATGTTTTGCAGGATAGTTGAGCAGTGTTGCGTTCAGCCCACTACATGTCATGGACATGTCAGATAGCACATGACATTGTGTGGCATTCATAGCAAGGGTATAATCCACAAGAGTGTATCCTGTGGGCCGGTCATACTCCAGCTCCAACACATTTAGAGTGTGTGCACACATATGCTCTCTGTACAGTACTGTTCATATTCCCAACATGTGTAATGCTGATATGTAGTACCTGTCCCTACAGTGGAACACACCTGCACCATTGTATTCACTGTTCTACACACATCTGGAGATGACAGTTTGGAAGGTTTAGTGTAGGTGTTTCATATAGTCTTCAATTATTTCACATGGGTAAACACTGTGATGCATTGCAGGTCTGACCAGTGTCCATTAATAGGACCAGCATACATTATGTGTACTCATGCAATTAATATGTTCCGTGCATTATCAAGCCTGGTAAATAATAACAATCTCACCTGACACAGGTTGCTGTTGCTGCAAAACACCAGAGGTACCTAAACAGGAGTGTCACAAAAATAAGATCATTATCCATACCTGCGTGATAGCTACAGGGTGCAATGTCCATGTTAGCACATAAGCCAGTACAATACACTATACTACGGAGTATGCACATTTGTGCATACATAGAGTAGCAGACTATAGTATGTTGCATGTGTGCATACATGCCTTGCATATGATGTTACATTACATATTGCACAGTAACACATGTAACTATGTGAAATATAGTTGTGTTATATGTGCAGTAGTGACTTACCAGGCAACTCCAGGCTCGGTGGATGAGAGACACCCACCTCCACAATACCAGCTAAAGCTTATGGATGGAGGTCTGCAGGTGTCCCCAAATTGGCCAGTAGCTCCTCAGTATGTGTGAATGGGGGCTGGCTGAGTGGCCCCCCACCTGTTGCAACTTGTTCCCTGGTGATTTCATTAGCATGCTGTTTCGCCCATCTTATGAGGCAGACAGATACTGGATATCCTTTGACTTGTACCACTACACTAGACAATTGTGGAATACAATACTTTTGTCCCTGTACTACAGTATCATTCTGGCCAATGGCAGAATGCTACCCAGGCCTTGGGACATACCTGCATGGGCTACAAGACCTGACAGTTCCTACATGTGTTTCCCTGTAATCCAGGCTACTGCATCACACGTCCTGCACAACAACATGGAATATGCCAGAGCCATGTGTATAGTTCAAAAGGTGGTCTGAGTGTATGGGTATGTGGCTAATTATGGCCGACATGCAGCTGACAGTATGCATGCCCTCATATAGGTTGGTGTGTAACATAGTGCTAGAGTTTGCATTCACAAATGAGTACTGTTGGGCATGTTTCCAGTCATGTGTTCTGAGATGTGGCGCAGTTATGCAAACTATGTGATACAGTTTGTGTATTTCAGTGTCTATCTCTTCTTGCTTGGGGGGGGGTCACTTGTTTGGCCAGATACTTAGAAGCGTCTGTGAATGTCTGTGATTTCTGGTAGTGTGTGTGGGTGTCCTTACTGTGTTTTGGTAAGGGTATGTGTTGGTTGTGTTGATGAGCTGCATGTGTTAACCTACACCTCATGACTGTCCAGTCCAGTCATGGCTGTAGACTGGGCTGCCTTCCAGCTTACCCCTGTAGCTGCATCCCAAACACTATGTGGGGCATGGTATTAGGTGGGTTTGGCAGTGTACATGGCATAGATATTACATTCCCCCAGAATGGCCACATACACAAAGCTGAAATTAGTAAACACCAGTAGCTGACTAGTGGACATGCCTGTATGAGAAAAGTCTATGAACGTAGTCCTAAGGGTGAACTGCCTTAGTAGTAAAAAGTCAATCAGGAGAAGTGGAAATAACTCCAAGGCACACCACTGGCTGAAATGACAAATGGCACACTTTAATGTGTAAAACCAAAACAAAAAACAGTGAGTGCTTTTGTGTTGCTCAGAACACTTCTTCAGACTGTACAGGACTCAAAGGCACAATTCAGATAAATAGAGATAATACTAATTATAGTAATTAACTAAAGGGACATGTGATGTATTATCTCTATTTATATGAATTGTGTGTTTGAATCCTGTACAGTCTGAAGAAGCGTTCTGAGCAACGTGAAAGTGCTTACTGTTTTTTTGTTTTGGTTTTACATATTAAAGTGTGCCGTTTGTCAGTTCAGACAGTGGTGTGCCTTGGAGTTATTTCCCCTTCTGTGCCTGTATGAGCATTCAGTACTACAAGTACCAAGTACTGTATTTAGTTTACATATTGCTTATGAAGATGTTTTAGACAGTGATGCTCACATGTAAATATTTGTGTTATGGGCATGACAACACTGGCTATTACGGTAACATTGTAGCTACCTTTAGCAGCAATCTTCCTCTGAGGAGCACATCACATCCTGTTAGTTGATTACAGATGATGCAAGTATCTACAGGTCTGTTTCCTCTCTGGGTATATACTCACATATCCACCAGGACCATGAGCTCTACTGGACAGAGACACCCACTCTCCAAACAGAGTCATGTATCAATAGACTCTGATGCCACTATCAGCATGATCAGGATATAATCAGATAGTGTGAGCCATCACCTATGAAGTGGCTGTTACACATGGGCAGCTATCTCCTACATCTTACACTCCTACTGCAGATGTTACACTGAAGATAAAGATGATATGCAACCTGTTTCATTAACAGTGCTGTGCACTACCTTAAATACAGTATGTGCAAGCTGCTGTTAGGCTGGCAATGAGAGGTTGGGCTACACAAACCTGGTAGTTCAACCAGTGTGTCTCTACTCTCAATATCCACTCTATGTAGGTGTGCACATAGCCATTTGTCCCAGACCTGTAACAAAGGTCACTACACATTTGCATAACATGTACACATGCACAGCTGTTATTGCTTGCAAACAATACTAGAGAGGTCCAGCCCTGTAACAAGGGTCACTACACATTTGCATAACATGTACACATGCACAGCTGTTATTGCTTGCAAACAATACTAGAGAGGACCAACCCTGTAACAAGGGTCACTACACATTTGCAAAACATGTACACATGCACAGCTGTTATTGCTTGCAAATGATACTAGAGAGGTCCAACCCTGTAACAAGGGTCGCTACATATTTGCATAACATGTACACATGCACAGCTGTTATTGCTTGCAAATGATACTAGAGAGGTCCAGCCCTGTAACAAGGGTCACTGCACATTTGCATAACATGTACACATGCACAGCTGTTATTGTTTGCAAATGATACTAGAGAGGACCAGCCCTGTAACAAGGGTCACTACACATTTGCATAACATAACATGTACACATGCACAGCTGTTATTGCTTGCAAATGATACTAGAGAGGTGGATATTACATGTGTTATGTGCATGGATAGTTACCGGACTCTTCCAATTATATTTACTATCATGCTGCTAAACTGTCGGATGAATACAAATGATATGTATTCTGTTATTGAGTATTGTAATTGCCAACAGACATAACTACTGTTTGCATAATATAACATAACTGCTATGTAGAAGAGAATACAGATCTGCCTAAAATATTGTACATTACACAATTATTGGCACAATATCTCACAATGCACACCATATTTGCACAGTAAGCCCACCTTTAACATGTTCATCTTACTTATACACCCATACATATGTCGACTGTTACAGTATATTGACATATACTATCCCCTGTTATAGCACATACTTGTTGGACCAATCCTGACACTGACAGTGGCTGGAAGTGAATTGGTTGGTTCCAAGCCCATATCATCCCTTGTGGTATATGCAGAGTTTGCCGTCTGACCTATAGCAGTACACACATAGAATACTACAAGCATTGCTACTGCTCAATAATGCATCACTACAAGATAGCTATTTCCACTATATGCACTGATTACACTTTAATTCTTACAGTACAGGTACTACATGCACAGACATACTCCATGTTATACATACCTTCTTAGTAATCAGAGGTATTATTGACTAGTATAATACTCATTTTCTTTTCATATTTCAGTGTTTTGTACTGTCCTACAGGTAGCTACAGATGGTTTGAATGCGTGACAAGGCAACCTTTTGTAGTTACAGATCAGTAACACGTGCTATCCCGATAACCAATTGGTGTTCCTATGTAGCTAATTACATACACATCAGCTGTGCTGCTATTACCTTAGCCAATACCATGGCTACAGAGGAGTATAATTGAGTACTCCATTTGGGCATTGTCCCTTTGCCTTACTTGTGAGGAAGACAGCATGGAAGTGTTGTTTGGAATCTATTGCAACAGCTGTATGGAGACGAACAGTAATATATTCTGTGTAATGCCTAGAGGATTTGGTCTAAATGTGAGTATTGCTGTTATATTTCTGAACATTGCTACTTGTGCAGGGTTTGTCTGTACCTAATACTTCTGCATATGTTTTAGTCAGGCCAGGTTGTTTGACCAGCTCAAGGCTGCATAGCTATGCATATAATGTTAGTGGGTTTACAGTGTGCAGACATACTTAGTTTGGTGTTACTGTGTATCATACTGTGCTGATAATCAGTACTAAGTAACACTTCCTAGTGTACAAACCTTTCATCCCTCTGAAACGGGATTAGTTCATACAAACCCTGTTACATCAGCAGCTATTCAATCGTATAACGGCAACTATTTCACATAGGGCCATGTTAGTGTGTCTGTGTCCAGGTATGTTAAGGTTTCAGCAGATGTTGTACAGTAGTTGAATAATTGGTTATGGTATGGCAGTATGTATTGATGTCATTATTTTGGTTGTGGGGTAGATGTTGGTGGGTGTACATAGCACATGCAGGTGTGTAGGAACCCCTTTTATACAAAGTCTATATGTGTGTGGGTGTTCTTTCCCTATGTGAATACCTATCCCTTAGTGGACTAATACTATGGTAATTGCAGGCTGATTCATTAAGGCACTATTAAATGCTTCCTGTATAGCATGCAGGTACTGATAGTCCTTGAATCCTTTTGGTAATACATAGGAATGTAATAAAGTTTTGCAAAATGAAAGCTGTCTGTGTATTTCTGTCATGGATATTTGCAGTTATTGCAGTTGTGTTGGTGACTGTGTCCATAGAACATATTTGTAATAGTGTATTGGCATATACTCTTCATATGTTATGTTCATATGGTTTGGTTTTTCCTTTGCAGTGCTTCTGTGTCACGAAGTGTGTTCATAGATGTTTATATATATGGCTATTGATGTAACTGTATAATATATATATATATATCTATATATATATATATATATATATATATATATATATATATATATATATATTTATATGTGCAGACATCCCTGGCATGCATATATATATATATATATATATATCTATATATATATATATATATATATATATATATATATATATATATATATATATATATATATATATATATATATATATATATATATATATACATGTTTTGTATTAATTTGTAACAGTAATACATATATAGACTGGAATGTGTTGGTTCACAAAGTACAGCTCATTACAATGTACTGTACATATGTACACAAAGTGACTGTCCCATTTGTGATCATTACAGTGAAATGCATATGATATAAGGTGTAGTCTCAAGACTATGAGCTATGTATACACCTCGGATGGCTTAGTGGTAAGTCCCATGACTGTAGTGTGCATGGTCTAGGGTTCAACACGCTTTACAAATGTTTTTTACTCCAGAATAAGGCTCATTTAAGCAGTTGTAAGCATGTTTAAAAGTGTTTGTGTGACATTATAGCAGTGGTTAAACACAGTTAAACAAACTTTGTAATGTTTAACCTGTGTATGCAAACACGGCCACATCCGCTAACTACTCAGGATATATACATGTCAACGAAGTAACATCTCACTATGTGCTGACATAACATTACATTCTCTGTTGACTATACTCTCCAGCACACATGGGTTTATATGGGTGTTTTGAATGTTTATTATATACTATGCAGATGCTGTAACCATTACACTGTTGACATTAACGTTGCTTCTGCCTATTTCCTATTTAGATGATTTCTAGGTGTAAGCTATGGTAAGCAAAGGGCGGAGGCCCCCAAACTCACTGAGCTTCACATACTCTTGAAATAACAACATATAACAAATGTACTGTGAGACAATACATTACATTACTAAGTAAACTAGGCATAGCCCCTCACTGACACACTTCAAGGGAAACATTGTTGTGTGACTGAGTAACAGAATATACACCCTTGGGATCATGTGTCCCAGAACCATGCAGCCGGGGGGGGTGGCTGTCTAGTTTGATAGCTGTGAGACCTGTTGGGGGAATTGAATGGTGTTGAATTGTCACATTAACATGCCCTCTTTTGATCACTAAGTGCCCCTATTACCCTCCACAACCCCAGTCTTCAACAGCTTCCAGCAACTCTGCCTGGAATTGCTTCATTGGCTATGCTTGACAGAGGCTCAGTTACTTTATCAATGGTGCAGGGGAAGCCAACACACTGTAGCTATGCTTCTAATTGCCATTGGGCTGATAGGTAGGAGCTCATCTGTGAACCTCTAAAGTGCAGGCCATCACAGCCGTAATATGTGAATAAACAGACCTTCAGATCACAATATACAGTGGGAAATCACCATGTATTCAGGAAACAGTTAAGTACAGCAAGAACATACAGAACACTTATGCTTAGTCACTCCAAAAGCCTATCTTGGAAGCTAGAAGACTTGTATCAGTTTAAGGCTTTCTATTGCTTACCAGTAGGTTACCTACAGAAGAGATGAAAAACAAGCACAGATGGAGAACATGTATGCAACAATACCATACCAGCCTATGTGTCAGCCTTAGGCTTTGGAATACTGGCCCAGGCTATTGGCGCCCTCATGGTGCCTTATTTAGGAGAGTCTCGAAGGTGAATGCCAGCTTCGTAAACAGCACAATAGCAGATTCAATGAGGGTTATGCTACTCAACACTAGGGTTTGTGATCACAATATGCTTGCACTCATAGCACTTCTCAGGATGGACAACATCAACAACTGTGCAGTAACTGAGATCTGTTTTAAGGCTCCTGAGAGCACACCAGCACTACCAGACTACAATCCATGCCACAGATTTCAGCCACAGAACATGGACTGATAGACATGGAGGGGCTGTATCCATATTCATCAGGAATACCTACACATCCAGGTTAGTGGGGCAGCATGATACCTCTGAGATCATCCATGTGCAGCTAACATCAGCCACAACTGCAAAGTAAACTGTGGCCTTCTACAGATCACCTTCCATGACCCAGGACCACCACTCCACCTACCTGGAGACAGTGGAGAACATGACAGTCCTAACTCACACCCTGGTATTGGATGATGTCAACTATCATACCATTAACTGGGAAACTTACTCCGGTGCTCACTTCCAGGCCCAGCTCTTCCTGGAATTTATCACCTCATATGACCTGTATCAGGTGGTAACCTCCCTAACATGGTGTGCAAACTGCTAGAAGTGGTCATCACCAACATGGGCAATAGGTGCACCACAGCGGAGGTTAACCGGTCACTGGTTAGATCTGACCATGAATTATTCACTGTTTCCACACCCAAACATCTCCCCCACCCACGGATACCACAGTGTATACCTTTCCTACAGCTAAATTTACACTACTAGTGACAGAGGTGGGGGGTTTCACAGGCCCCACGCTAAGGGAAAACACTGCTCAAGATACAGCCAGATTTAAAAATGAAGTCTATAAGCACCTACCTGGATGTATGGATCATGCCATCACTGGTAAACCAAGACTCACTCCTCTTAGACAAGGACAGTGGTCTGGTAAACCTCTGCAATAAACAGTCTATACTATAGCAGTAGAACAGTGTTCCAGACAAACAGCTAATCCCACAAAGGGCAGACATCCATGACCACTATTAGTATGATACGTAGGTCCCTGATAACATCATCCAAGGCTAACATCAGTAGGAGAATACGCAAGGATTCAAAACATAACCACAAAGCCTTCTTTGGCTATGTCAAGGATCTACGTGGTGACACAGATTTGCACTGTGCCGGTGAAATATAGCACAAAATATGCTGACCCTACTGATATCGCCAACATCCTTGCAGATATATTCAATGCATACTTCACCCCCTAAAGAGCCCACAACACTACCTGAAAGGTACAGTATCCGACAAATCAGAGACACACAGGTGGAAATGGCCCTCTCTAACAGCAGAACACAGCATCATTGGAGCCAGATGTTGACCCAGACTGCATCTTGCAAACTGTACAAGACAACCTGTCCCCCACCTAATTAAGCTTTCCTACCTCAGCCTCTCCACAGACTACATGCCCATAAAATAGCATGTGGAAAAGGTTATTCCACTCCATCAAGGTGGAATCACAACTGACCATGGTAACTACCACCCCATAAGCCTGACTAGCCTGGTCTGCAATGGTATGGTTTGCATCCTCACGCACTCATTAACAAAGACATTGGTAACCTCTGAACATGTGACCCAACCCAGGTCAGCTTGGTTGAGTGCAGTTCATGCCTACTGAACCTGTTTGACGTCTTACATACAGTCACCAAGATGTTAGAGGACAGAGGAGGTGGTTCACACATACTACCTGGACCTCACCAAGGCTTTTGACACCATGCCCCACTCAGGTGTTATTGCTACACACACCAGCCTGTACATACACCCATACATCACAGGTTGGGTTGCCAACGGGCTTACACACAGAACTCACATGGTATGATTAGCAGTCTCCAGGTCCAACTCTTGACCAGTCATGACTGGTGTCCCACAGGACTCAGTCCTGGGAGCCCTACTGTTTGGCATATACATCTCAGAGGTAGAGGCAAACACAGGTGGACTACTGCAGACCATGTTTGGCAATGAATGCGAACTGGGAGCCATGATTGATAGTCCAGCTGACACAGACATCCCTCAAGGGGCCTCACAGAGAACATCACAGGGTGTCAACGTCACGGCCTCCAGCCAAGTGCCACTAACTGCATGGTCATTCCATTGTGGAAATGGCACCCACATATTAACACATAAGTGGCAGCCACTTTAATCTGGAAGAGGTAATGGGGTATCTGGGGACTAAGGTAGATAGTGATCTCCCCTTTGACAATCATATCTCCACAGTAGTTAGGACATCCTTTTATGTAGACCATCTGATTACTAAAGGATTCCCATCTAGACATACTGGGGTTATAGTGCCCCTTTACTCATCACTCATTAGTCCCATCATAGGGTATAATAACCCATGTGGGATGTACATCAGAAGATACTTGCCACAGCTGGGAGGTCCACGATTGTACCTCGCCAAGGGGAATACTGGCCTCCAACATATGGCCTATGCAGCCAGACTGAATAAACTCCTGCTTTACTCAGTGGCATCTCGTTTACCCAGAGATGATCTCCGCTAGCTAACACAGCCATGTCGAACTCAGGCTTGATGGATATGCTCCACCTATGGGAATCCATGTCACAGTAAGCCACACACTGTAGTGAGCTGCACTTTGCCACAACAATAACTGGAAGATGCTGGAGGGACAGCTTCCTATCACAGCAATAGTTGAGGGCTGCCTATGTTGGATTCACACAGTAGACTGCCTATACATGACAATTTACAGGTAGTCTTTTGTGTGTGCCATCCATTTTTACTGTGTGTGCAGGTGGAGAAAGGTGTCAGTCCCTAGGTGCCTACACTGTCACTGTGTGTGCTATACGTTCCCTCTTTGCCAAGGCATGGGCATTCTGGGCATGCCTCTGTCTGCCTACTGGACCTGGCTCAAGGTGTTCATGGTCTTAGTACCTCAGTGCCTGTGGGGCCCTTGGCAGTGGTGGTGGGCTGTGAGGGCCTTCACCATTCTGTCCCTGCTGCAGCTGTTTCTGCAGGACCCTATTGTGTAGTATGGCAGACGCTATGAAGATGTGGGCATTTGTGCCTGGAGAGTACTGCAAGGCTCCACCAGATATGTCCAAGCAATGGAACCGTGACTTCAGCATCCCAAACACGTGCTCTACGATGATTCTGGTTTGTGCGTGTGCCTCATTATGGCATTCCTGCATAGATGTGTGTGCATTTCTGATGGGAGTCATCATCCATGGTTCCAATGCATAGCCAGCATCCCCCACCATGTGGCCATTTTGGATATCCCCCCTGGCAAATAACCGATACAGCTGTGAGACATGCCAGATGTGGGAGTCGTGATAGCTTTTAGGGCTGCCAGCACACACATCCATGATAATGCCTTGGGCATTGCACATGACCTGGCAGTTGATGGAGGGGTATTCCTTGTGGTTTATGTAGCACTTCCCTGCTCACCGGGTGGTGACTTGATGTGTCTGTGCATGCAGTCTATTGCACCCAGTACCTCCGGGTATTCTGCCACACGATGGAAGAGACGCATATTGCTGGCCAACTCTTCCTGCATTCGGGGGGAAGTATATGTGCTCATTGGCATGTGGTAACATGGCATCCAGGAACTGGTGTAGTACCTTGGATGCTGATGCCTATGAGATCCCCATGATACCCCCAGTTGGTCTTTGAAAGGTATCTGTAGCTAGTATTCTCAGGCTTACACATGCCTTCATATCCACTGGGATGGTTTCCCCTCTGCTTGTTCTGGCTCTGAGGCTTGGCTGGTACAGCTCCACAAGTTGCTGTAGTGATGTCCCTGTCCACCCTGTAATGCTCTACTATCTCCAGATCATGTAGCCCCTGGTAGGTTTGCTTGGGTCTGAACACTCATCTCCTCCTCTGGTGCCTGAGGTGGTTCGTGTGCATCATCCTCCACACCACCTTCAGTCTCCAACACATGCTGGTGGATCAAAGCTATGGCAGCCCCTAACATGTACATAATAAAAGTTCACCATCTGTATACACCACTAGTGCAGAGTGTATGGGAATACACAAATGTGTGTGAGGTGCTTTCACACTTTATAATATTGTGCTATGGATGCTGCTGATGTTAATGGGTGTGTATGAGCTATTCCAGCTGGAGCGTGTCTTAATTATGGTTTTGCAATGAGTACTGCAAGTGTGGGGCCTTTACTGTGGAGATCTACTTGCCTGCTTTGATTAATCTGTTGCCCTTTAATTCACTTTAGACCTGGATCCCCTCCCATTATCAGGCATGCATCCACCTGCCATCTTTCTTGTTTTGTACTTTCCCTACCCAGTCATGGCAAAATGTGCCTTGTAGCTGATATACTGCAAATTGGCTTTGTTCTGCTTTGACACTTTACTGTTTTTTTCCAGTACAGCCCCTCCCATTTCCTATTCTGCAGGTAGCTGCTTGCAACCTTGTTAGCTGTTGTCAATGGCCCACTGTAGGCTCCTAGGTGTTAATTAGTAATATGTACTCCAATTTCACTGCTGAGGCATTTCCTTATTTCTTTCCTATATCCTTCCTGTTTCAGCTGCAGTGCGCGCCGCGCATACCCGTTTACCTGGTTTACGCGCGTTCTCATCTCCGTTCACATGCATACTCAGTTACCTTGTGTACTCTCAGTTAAGCATAGCTATGGCCAATTCGCCACACCCTTATCCTGCAGCATTGCCCGGCTAGGGGCAAACTGGTTTAGCAATGCTCCAATCTGCTTACAGCAATGGTGACACACCCCTCTCTTGATGTCATCTTTATCTCAAGGGCAGACCTCGGTGTTATAATGCTACACTGTGAGGTGCAACCTTACACCAGCAGGGAATCTGCAATTCACTATTATTCCTCTCATTTGCATGGCATTGCCTACTAATTCCTAGCTACTGCGCATAACACTGTCACTGCCCCTTTGCAACCCTTGCGTCATAAGTATGGAGTAGCATGCCTGCCATTGACTATTATGGGGAAATTGTGGCATGTGTTTCATTGCAGTTTTATTCTATATTTTTATATATTCCTTGTGATCCCCTTTGCACACCGCTGCTCTGTGCTTCCATGTCATGATAGTGCGACTATACATATATATATATATATATATATATATATATATATATATATATATATTAAATGTTAATTTTATATTTTGTACATTTTTTTATGCTAATGGCTATATATTTAGCCATTGGCATATATTAACAATATAATACATGTGTTTGGTCATCTGTCATGGCTCCGATTTTATGTTTGCAAAAATGTAAACCGTTTTCTACGGTTTACATTTCTGCATGTTTACACTATGCCTGCATTACTTCCTGAATTGCTATATACCTTCATTTGCATGCTACACTGCTGCACATGGGGTAATTAGCATATAAGGCTCGGGGGTTGTGCGCGCATAGCGTACGCAGGTAGTGCATGTGGAAACAGCTAATACTTGAATGGCTCGGCAGCCATATTTGGTATTAGAACACTGACGCTACGCCTGTACCTGGCGCAAGCTTCATGAATCTCGGGGATAGACTTACATAAGTAGATTTTCCCCTGCTTGCTGAATTGGTTTCAATAATTAATACTACATGAAGTGTTGGTTCATTCCCCATCTAAAATTAAATTGAGAAGTCAGTTGCTATAATTATTAGCAGTTCTGCAGTTTTTGTTTTTTCCTATGGAGTGTAGTTTTTATTAAATGGCTAACAGCAGTAGTAGTACTGTAATAAAAAAATAAAAGACAACCCACCTTGGCCACACATAGGAGGAACAAAGCCAAACATATTAAAAAAACTCTGAACAATCTAAACTGGCAGCTAAGAGGGTCAATTAATACTTCAAAGACTAAATTTGAAGAAAAAAACAGCTTCTCAGGGAAAGGGGAACAGCAAAGTTTTCTAGAGCTATGTCTGTAATCTCAAAAGAACTATATCACAATGCACAGAACATATTGTAAATGACATCACCTACACTGAAGCAGAAGCCATTGCCAATCTTTTGGCTTACAGATTCAGCTCACATTTCTTCTCCTATTACCCCTGGTAGCCTGAAAGAAATACTGCATATGACAATTCCTCAACTATTACTAGGAAAGAGGTATTCAATGGAATTTACAAGGCTAAAAATGCTGCTTTGTTTGACCCCCAATAACATCTTGGGTTGCTTACTAAATAGCTTGAAACATGGCATCTCTAGTCTACTTGAATCACTTTTCAGCCGGAGCCTACAGTCAAGTTTTGTGCCCAAGGAATGGAAGATGACTACAGTCATTTGACTACACAAAGGAGGTCCAATCACCAATCCAGGTAACTAAAGGCCAATAAGTCTGACCAGTCTCATATGTAAGGCTATGAAAAGAATCATCATGGACATGATGAATGATAATATAGGTAACCTACAAATGCTGGAAGGTCATGCCTCTTAAATCTGGTGGGTGACCAAAGAAATGGATGAGGGCAAGGCTATGTACACAGCTTACCTCGACTTGACCAAGGCTTTGAAACAATTCTGCTTAAATATTTGAGTTGCACTTAGTTCCCTGTTTGGTAATAATTCTTTGTACTTTTCTGCTCTGTTCCATTTGTTTACATTTTTATGTTTGTTCTGGGATATTAGTCTTTTTTTAACAGTTGTGGGAAGATTGTGCTTCTGTGTTATTCCACACTTCTATTACCACAAAATAGAACTACTTGTAAAAGCTATTAATTTTCATTTTAAACCTTGCTGGTCCATAGTCTTGTAGTTTAATTCACTGTCATGGCAGACCTGTGATGTCCTGTGAAATTTTAAGCTTTAGTCATTTATTATTGCTTTTTTTCATAAGCAGTGTTACTGGTAAATTTCTGCATAGTCTGGTGCCTTAAACTGTAGTAGAAGGTCAATAGTGAGATAATTGTTTCTTCACCAATTTGTGCTTCAGTTTTTTTATATTCTGTTTATATTTTACTTGCTTAAAGTGGCGTTCTGTGTCTGCCCCATCCCCCACTGACACATTAAGTTAAAGTTTCTGAAGGAGCTCCAGTATTGCCTTTATTTGATTGTATGCATCTTTAGCTAGTCTGGTTGGTTTTCTCCAACATTCCCACCCTTAATGCTGGTGTTGTTTTATAATAAGGCTTTGCCTGTGATCTCCACCACATATGATAATCTGATTTCAAAAGCCCCACCCTGCCCTCTTTCATTGCTACAGACTGTTGTATAAGCTATTTATGTACTCTTTCCACCCATTGTTTTCCATAGATCTATGATAATATTGCTCTTGAGAAAACCTCCTTTACTACATAGTGCCACCTGCTCATTTTCCATGAGCCTAACAAAGCTTGGAGTCCTAGTCTGCATTCAAGAAGTATTTAACTTGTATCCAGTGCCATCCAGGCAAAATTAACTTCCCTTGACTGATAAATCACACAAGTTATTTTGAGTGATCACTCCTGTTTCCTGCTTTTATGTATGCATTTCACTGATTTTATTTTTGTAAAAAAATGCTCTTCCTTGCACTGTTACTGCTGTAAGACTGTCTTGAAATTACATCCAGTAAGGGATTTCCAGCTAGTTGTTTAAGTGGTTTGTGGTAGCATTGCATTTCTGAGTCTCTTCGCATACGTTTTTTTACATTAGGAGGGCTGGGTTTATTCATCTTGTGGCAGAAGGTGTTTGTCTGGTCGGGTCTATATTAGATAATCGAACTTTCAAAAGTTTGACTATCATATGGTCGACACCATATGATTGAACTTTTAAAAGTTCGATTATCTAATAATAAAAAAAAAAAACTACACAAATAACCTACCTGAATGTTTTAAGCAGGGAAGCAAGCCCCCATGCACCCCCACCCCTGATCTTTAAACGTATCACCTCCGGGATCGCACTACAGTGCAGAAAAGGGAAATCTTCCCATTCGGTGCTGTAAGGAGATCTCCGTTAAAACGTTTGAACGTTCAAAAATTCGATCATATGATGTCGACCATATGACACTCGAACTTTTGAAAGTTCGATCATCTAATATAGACTCACCCGAGCTGTCTCAGTTGGGAGATACACAAAAAGGCTCACAGTGTAGTCATTGTATTGGCCAGAGGGCTCATTAGTTATTTTTCTGCTTCTTTTGTGCTGCAATAAATTTTACATGTTTGTGTGGGTTAGCAGTGCCTTGTAAGTTAGCAAACACCTAGAAAGAATGGTTCATAAAACTGTACCCTCTAAAGCAGCAATATAGCACAAATACCTTATATGCCAACAAGTTTAGAGCAGCTAATTGGGAGTTAAGTGGCAATACCTACAGATTTAGTTGAATTCAGTATTGTGTAAAAGTTTATTTATTTATTTATTTTACATTTGTTTACCAGGTTAGTCCAACTGAGTTTGCAAACAAACCCATTTTCAATGGAGACCCAAGAAAAGCTCCAGCAAACATAAGTAAAAATAAAGTGACAATATACAAATATTAAATAACAATCCCAATACAATTGTAAAAAAAGAAAAGGTTATTAACTATTTGCATTGCATTGATAGTAAGCAACCCATTTTTAGTAGAGACTCAAGGGGAAAGACCCCCAGCAAACATAAGCAGAGATAAACATACAGGACAAAAACTATTAAAAACAACACTGCAAATACAAAATTAATTATAAAGAGAAAAACAAAAGAAAAAAATTATGAACATTAAGGATTGCATTGAGAGTAATGGACAAAAATTTACTACATATGAGAGTAAAAACAAAAAGATAATCATAACAGACATTGATAGGAAGTGGGCAGATAAGAGAATGGGAGGGGGCTATGGTAGGGCTATAGTAGTAGAGCTGATGGTTTAGGAGATGAGATTAAGCAGAAGTTACTAACAAATAAAGAAATTTAGGAGATGCAACAGGTTATACAGTGGGAGAGACTAAGACTACATGTGGTCAATGCAACAGCATCATTTCAAGTTTAGTAGGTGGGATTTAAGCTTTTTTTAAAACAGGGAAAGGAAAGGTTGGATCTAATATGGAGAAGGAGTTTGTTCCAAATTTGCGAGACAGTGTGTTTGTAAAGTAGTTTGCCAATATTCCTTTTGGGTTTATAAACTGAGAGAAGATGCTGATCAGCACTCTGGAGAGGCCGAGAGGGAGTGTAGGGAGTAACATGGGAGGAGAAAGCATGGCAGGCATAGGGGTTGTTGAGTATTGAAAAGATAGTGTGGAGTTGCAATTGCAGTAGAAGTTGTTGAAATTCCAGCCACTGAAGTTTGTTTAGTGAGAGGCAATGATGCGAAGAGAGTGGTTGGTTTAGAATAAATCTGGAAATTTTGTTGTACATTTGTTCCAGTTTCTGGATCAAGGTAGTTTGGATATTGGCAAGGATGGGGGAAGTGTGTAGAAGATTGGGTAAGAGAAATATCTGTGCAAGAGTGCATTTAATGCCAGTAGTGAGGAATTTTTTTTGTTCCTATAAAGTAGTCCAAGTTTTTGGTGGTTTTTTTTGATGGCCTGTTGTATGTGCAAGTCAAATTTTAGTTGGTCATCAATTATTAATCCAAAGAGTTTGGTGTGTGAGGCGGGGGAGATAGTGGTGTTATCTAGAGAGGAAAGAGAAAAGTTGGATTTAAGGTGAGAGAGTGTCTGAGGTAGGAAGAGAAGGAGTTGAGTTTTCTTCGGGTTAAGGATTAGTTGATTGTTTTGGAGCCATTTTTCAACAGAGATAAAGGAAGTTTGTGTTAGTGTGTGTAATTCAGAGATAGCACTGGAGATAGATAAGAGAGTAGAGTCATTTGCATATTGTATTACAGATGAGAGACTGCAGGATGAATGTAGGTTATTGGTAAAAATGTTGAAATGGAGTGGTCCAACTATAGAGCCTTGGAGTCCTCCTGTTTGAACAGCAAGGAAGGGTGAGCAAGCTTGCTGCCATCTAACAGCTTGTTTTCTGCCAGTAAGGTAGGATTGGAACCAGCCAAGAGTAGAAGGAGAGAGGTTTAGGTCTGAGAGTTTGTTAAGAAGGATGGGATGAGACACAGTGTTGAAGGCTTTAGAAAGATCAAGGAATAGACATGAGATGAGGGGGTTGTTGTCCCTAGCTTCAGCAACCTTTTGAGTAAAGGATAATAAGGCAGTCAAGGTACTGTGCTTAGGGCAGAAACCATGTTGTGAGGGGGTGAGGAGATTTTCATGAATGAGATAGGACAGTAGTTGAGTATGTACACATTTTTCAATGATCTTAGAGAGCGGTAAGTGAATAGCGATTGGTCTATAGTTAGAGGGTTCAACATAGTTAACACCTTTGTGCAGAGGAGTGGTATAGAAGGACTTCCATATTTCTGGTATGGTAGATTCCTGAATGAAGCGGTTGATTAAGATAGATACAGGGTATGCAATAGAGTCAGCAGCAATTTTCAGAAATTGAGGGGGGAGTTTATCAGTGGAGGGAGAGCATGGTTTTAGTTTAAGAAGCAGGGATTTGATGTATTTAGTAGAAACAGGTCACAAGGAAAAAGACTGAGAGACAGAGGAGTATAGAGGTTTAGGGGGAGGTGAGGGTGATACATAAGAGTTGGGATGAGCAGAGTTACCAGAGGGTAGGAGTTTAGAGATGCTGTCTAAGAAGTGTTTGTTGAGTAAGTCTGCAGTTTCAAAGGGATAGTGATAGGGGAAAGAGTTAGGGATGGTAGGAGAACCAGTGTGGAGCAGGGAGTTGATAGTAATCCAGAATTTTTTGGGGTCATTTGAGTGACAGCTTTGAAATTTAGCGAAATGTTGGTGTTTATCCAAAATAATAATTTTTTTTACATGATTTCGTAGTTAGTAGAATATGGTACTGTTTAGCATAATTTGCTCCAATAAGGCACCCTAAACAGCTTTCTAATTCTAATCCACCACCTCCTTGTAACTCACAAATCAATGGACTGGACAGTATGGATGTGCAGTTTCCTAACTTCTTTGTAGACAGCTTGGTGGCTATCAGCATCTTGAGACAATGTAGCAATTCTCTTCATGTTTACTGACAACCACTTAATCCTTAAAGAAGCAGACACAGTATGCAAGAAGTGTACTTTACAATGGCATTGGAGGATAAACTCTGACATACAAGTGTACATCAGGTTGCTAATCCATGCACACAACACCCACCTCACATAGTACATAACATACACATAGACTAATATATGCTGAGGAGCTTAAAATCAGTCTTCCTATGCAATCAAGATTGCCTAGATTACCTGTTGTCAAAGCTATGCCTCAGCAAGCCAAAATGTACTCAGAAAAAAACATTTAACACGACACATACTGCCACTCTCAGTGGAGCCCCAAGTCCACAAGGTAAGCAAACACAATTTCCAGGACTCGCATTATAGGGAAGTCTATTGAAAGATATACTAACACCCCTCTAACCATGCAGAATAAGAAGAAGATAACTGTTAGCTGCTTATCTGGAGCCAGAATCTGCCAAATCACAAAGCACTCAAGTCATTACTCCACAGGTACCAGTATGATTCCATCATAGTCAAGGGAGCTGAAAATGACCTGAGATGTGCCTCCCTGGACTATATGAAGACATATATTATGGAGCTTTCAGGTTATGCATCTCAGGCTTGTATGAGCCTGGCACTGAGCAGTATATTACCATCACTGAGGACAATACCACAATATAAGCAAAACATGATTAATTTCAACAGCTGGCTGTCTTTCTGGTGTCATTCAAAGGGGATACAATATTTATCAGCTTGGGAGGACATGGTTATCAGACTATGCTGCTTTGCTATGGATGGTCTGTATCTCTCCCCTCTAGGCTTTTGAATACTGGCTAAAACTTTATCCAACTCCACAGTGCCTTTTTTTAGGCAATGCCAAATTGACAAACCTGCCGATATAGCAAAATCAACTCAACTGAACCTAAACAAAAAACTCCATTGCCTCCAAGTTCTCTTCACACACAGGAATGTAAACATCTGTGCAGCTACTGAGACATGGTTTAAATCAGCAGAGAATATCTTGGCAGTGTAAGGTTTTAGTGCCTTCCACGGTTTTAGACCAGTAGCTGCACAGAAACGAGCTAAAGGTGGGGTGTTGCAATATGCATCAATAACAAGCATACCTCTAGGGTGGTCAAAAAGATAATGAGCTAGAGGTTCTCCATGTGGATATCACCAGAGACAAAATGGCATACCATATCCTAACCAGCTATAACTCACCCTCCATGTCACAAGAAGTTCACAATGCATATTTGGACCTACTGGAGACACTTAACATCCAACCTAACACCCTGTTCATGGGAGAGTTTAATTACCCCTCTATAGGATGGAAATTCTATAGAGACTCAAATCTACAGGTACAAAGATTTCTGGACTTCATAAATATAAACACCCTTGACTAAATACAGAATATGCCTACTAGAGGCTCCAACATTCTGGACCTCATGCTTACACATACGGGAGAAAGCTGCACCCCTCCCCCATGTCTCATACTCCCTGGTAAAGCCCAACCATAAAGTTGTCTCCTTCAGAATCAAAACCAACTCTGTAATCCCACTAAATTCACTGTTAGTTAGGAGCTATTCCACGGCAAGTTACCTTTTATTAAGTGATGGATTTCAAAATTCAATGCCCTCCAAACCCAGAGAACAAAACAGCCTATGCTGAATTGATTTCAGTAACTCTGTACAACCATGTCAGTGGCTGAATAGAAGTTGCTGTACCTACCTGAATTAAGTCCAGATATAGCCCTAGAACAAACCACCCTGGTGGTACCCCAAATTAAACAGGATATATAACAAAAGGGAAAATATGGCAATAATCAAGAATGTTAATACCTGGGGCGTGGCCAAGGATGAACACAGGATAGCAGCAGATTTCTTCAGCTCCACCAATTTCATTACATTGACAGGAATTAATTACTTAAAAAATTAATTTTTGAAGTAATTTTCTTTCTAAATATGTTTGTTTTATATAGTTCTTGAACTATATCTAAAAAAGAAAGGAAATCTTAATAATATTCCTGTCAGAAATTACTTTGGAAATTTTCCTTTCAGTTTATCAGTCTGAAATGAGTTCCAGTAAGACAAATTCTCAAGACTCCAGCATCAAGAAAGAACTTCAGTCTCTGATAATTATAGTCCAGCAACTTACTGCTAAGATGGATAAAATGGATACTAAAATAGACACTTTCATAGAAAAAACTACAAAACAAATAGACTTGTTACATATGAACCTGCAACAACAGAAGATCCAGATGACAGGCATAGAAGAAGCTGTGAATGACATGGAAAATAGAATACAAGAAGAGGAAATCAACATTGAGTTTCTGCTGAAACAAAATACACATTTACAAACAAAGCTGGATGACCTGGAAAATAGATCTAGGCGCAATAACATTAGGATTTTTGGACTGCCAGAAAATATTGAAGGTAACAATATTACTTCTTTTTTAACAACATGGCTCCCTAAAACTTTAGATTTACCAGCACTCTCTTTTAGTATCGAAAGAGCACGTAGATCTATAGCTAATACCAACTCTAACAAAAACTATCCTAGATCAGTTATAGTTAGATTTCTATCATCTTTTGATAAAGAGATGGTTCTTAAATCTGCTTGGGCTAAAGCTCCTGTTAAGATTAATGAAACAACTGTGCGTTTTGACAATGACTATTCTTCCATGGTATTAGCTAAAAGAAAAGTTTTTCTGCCACTAATAAGGGAGCTTAAAAAAGCACAGTTTAAAACATACCTTCTGTTTCCTGCCAAGCTTAAAATCTTCCTTCCTGATAGTCCTAATATTTTCGATGACTTAGACTCTGCTTTACTGTTTATCAAAAAAAATAAGATTTTGGAAAAAATAGAAGAAATGGAATGGGCTAGTCCTTCGTTAAAGAGACTGGCAACTGAAACTTCGTGGAAGACTTCAGAGAAGAAGAAGAGACTAAAAAACAAATGATTTGTACTATGTTTTTTTCTCTCTCATCATTTTATTTTATTATTAATCTTTTTAAATATAGTTCCTGCATTTCCAAGAAGCAACAAATATTTTGAAAAAGATTTAATCAAAGTTATTCTCTGTGTGCAAAGAAATGTTTTGTTTCATAACTAGTCAAAATATCTGGAGATTTAATGGCAAGCTGTGATTTAACTTGTTTCTCTTTCTGAAGAGGAAAAATAAGGTCAGTAATTTGATACATTTTTTTTCCTTTAAAAGTTTATATGTTCTTCAAATGCTATTCCTAATTATACTTTCTTGATTACACTGCTTATGCTTGTTTGTAAATAATCTGTCATACTTTAACTAATAATAATTAGAACTAAATAATAGTAAATAATATGTTTTATTTTTAACTCTATTAATATAAACAGTAAGTAACATTCTATTGTATATACTTCTTATAGCTTTCTCTTAAATTTTTTTTTTATTTCTGCCTTACACCCTTTTACTTTCTACTCTCTTTTCTTTTCTTTATTAATATATAGAAATGCTTTTGATCATATAGACACAGTAAATAATAAGATTTGCATAGGAGTTGAGTTGGGACACAAATGTTGAGTTTTGTTACTTATTAATAATTTTGGGCTTGATTTCACTTACATAGAGTCTGTAATAACCTGTAGAATGCATTGTGAAGGTTTTGCCATGTTTAGATGCATTTACACTGCTAAATGAATGTTTGTCACTAGTTTTTAATAAGTTTCCCGCCAAAATGTTAAGAGAGACAATCTGGGATGTGGGCTGTCTCATGCACAGTGTCCATGAGCTACTTCAAAGCTTCAACTCTCAGAATTCTCACAGAGAAGCTGAAAGCAGCTGGTCTCACCTTTGACCTAGATACCACACTGACACATCACAGATACAGGAATGACACTACCTAATTATACTTTCTTGATTATACTGCTTATGCTTGTTTGTAAATAATCTGTCATGCTTTAACTAATAATAATTAGAACTAAATAATAGTAAATAATATGTTTTATTTTTAACTCTATTAATATAAACAGTAAGTAATATTCTATTGTATATACTTCTTATAGCTTTCTCTTACATTTTTTTTATTTCTGCCTTACACCCTTTTATTTTCTACTCTCTTTTTCTTTTCTTTATTAATATATAGAAATACTTTTGATCATATAGACACAGTAAATAATAAGATTCGCATAGGAGTTGAGTTGGGACAAAAATGTTGAGTTTTGTTACTTATTAATAATTTTGGGCTTGATTTCACTTACATAGAGTCTGTAATAACCTGTAGAATGCATTGTGAAGGTTTTGCCATGTTTAGATGCATTTACACTGCTAAATGAATGTTTGTCACTAGTTTTTAATAAGTTTCCCGCCAAAATGTTAAGAGAGAAAATCTGGGATGTGGGCTGTCTCGTGCACAGTGTCCATGAGCTACTTCAAAAGCTTCAACTCTCAGAATTCTCACAGAGAAGCTGAAAGCAGCTGGTCTCACCTTTGACCTAGATACCACACTGACACATCACAGATACAGGAATGACACTACCTAATTATACGTTCTTGATTATACTGCTTATGCTTGTTTGTAAATAATCTGTCATGCTTTAACTAATAATAATTAGAACTAAATAATAGTAAATAATATGTTTTATTTTTAACTCTATTAATATAAACAGTAAGTAATATTCTATTGTATATACTTCTTATAGCTTTCTCTTACATTTTTTTTTATTTCTGCCTTACACCCTTTTATTTTCTACTCTCTTTTTCTTTTCTTTATTAATATATAGAAATACTTTTGATCATATAGACACAGTAAATAATAAGATTCGCATAGGAGTTGAGTTGGGACAAAAATGTTGAGTTTTGTTACTTATTAATAATTTTGGGCTTGATTTCACTTACATAGAGTCTGTAATAACCTGTAGAATGCATTGTGAAGGTTTTGTTATGTTTAGATGCATTTACACTGCTAAATGAATGTTTGTCACTAGTTTTTAATAAGTTTCTGCCAAAATGTTAAGAGAGACAATCTGGGATGTGGGCTGTCTCATGCACAGTGTCCATGAGCTACTTCAAAAGCTTCAACTCTCAGAATTCTCACAGAGAAGCTGAAAGCAGCTGGTCTCACCTTTGACCTAGATATCACACTGACACATCTCAGATACAGGAATAGCAGATTAATAATATGTGTTAAAAACCTATGTCCCAAACATATACATTACTATAACTCATTTAATTCATCTGATTGACAAGCATAAATAATTTTATAACTCTATACTGGAAGAAATTGTCATGTGATATATTTTAAAGCAGTAGTATAGCATGTTTGTAAAATCTGGTTACTAAAATGTGTTTGCTGTGCATTATTTTGTATAAAGTAGACAGATTTATTGAAGGGACAGCAATGTAAGATGGTGCTCAGTAAAGATACAACTCAGTGAGATCAGATATTTATATATATATGTATGTGTGTGTGTGTGTATGTGTGTGTGTGTGTATGTGTGTGTTTGTGTGTGTGTGTGTGTGTGTGTGTGTGTGTGTGTGTGTGTGTGTGTGTGTGTGTGTGTGTGTGTGTGTGTGTGTTTATGTGTGTGTATGTGTGTGTATGTGTGTGTGTGTGTGTATGTGTGTGTGTGTATGCATGTGTATATATATATATATATATATATATATATATATATATATATATATATATATATATCTATATATGTGTGTATGTGTGTATGTATGTATGTATATATATATATATATATATATATGTGTGTGTGTGTGTGTGTGTGTGTGTGTGTGTGTGTGTGTGTGTGTATGTGTGTGTATGTAGATATGTATATAAATGTTTCTGAGAATCTGCTCAACTATGAAGTATGATTTATAACAATTTCTATGAATACAATATTTTATTCTATTGGCAATAATGAGTTTGAGTAAATGCTCATATACAAGCAATTCAAGGTTTGTTTTTGGAAGCTGTTAACTGTATTTACATGACAGAAAATAGATGCATCCTAATATATGTAATGTCTGAATCATATTAGCCAAAGTTTTTGATTTAAATGAATGTTAGAACTTATTTTTCTCTCCTCTTGATTTCTAACACCAAAAGTATTTGAATGCTATTTGAATACAAGTGTTTTATATTACATGGATGTATATAGTAGTATGAACAGTTTTTTAAAAAAAAAAAAAAAAAAAAGGTTTATTTTAGTTTATATGATGCTGTTTTACCAAATGTGTAGTCTTGTCTTGCTAGATAATTGAATTGAAAACTGTTAACTTCAGTTAAATATAACTAGTATTAAATTGATAAGGTGGTAGCTGGCGTACTGTTGCTTAGGGTAGGGGGTTAACTTGAGTGGTAAATACTACTCTAAGTTGGAGTTTATAACTCCAGGCTGGATGCAAGGTTTAATCCTTACATTATTTTCACTTGTTCATTATTATTTGTATATAGTTTTGACATCCACAATATATTTTGTACATTCATTGTCACTACAAACAAAATTGAATCCTATACGAAATCCCATAAGAGATTCAATAAATACAGCTATATTTAAAGGCACACCTAAAGGAGGAGATGTAACATTACTTATCTTGTTATTTGTTATTTTGATCATAAGATTCTTAAGTTTTAAAAATGCCAAATGACATCTTTAAAAGGAATTTCTTTAAACATTAATGGATTGAATAATCCATGTAAAAGGGCAAGCCTAATAAGATACATTAATTTACATAAGGCCAACTTAGTCTTCCTACAAGAAACCCATCTCTTGAAAAAAGATATTGATAAACTAGCCACAAACAAATATACAGTATTGGTTAGTTCAGAGCACACTCAGAAAAAAAGAGGAGTGGCTATTTTATGGAATAAAAGTATGCCCATTCCTAAAACCATTAAGTCTTATCAGGATGACAAAGGAATGTTTTGTATGGTTACAATACAAATTAATGGGAAGACTTACACTTTAATTAATGTATATTGGAAACCTGGAATTGGTATTAATACAGTGAAACATCATCTTGATAAGATCATATCATTCTCTATAGGAGATATTATTTTAGCTGGTGACTTTAATTGTATACTACATGAAAGTGATACTACCACTATGGGAAAGAGAAGAATTACATCTAATGCAAAACGTTTAATGGATTTTGCTAATTCTTATCATTTGAATGATATTAATAATCAGATAGATTCAAAATCATTACCATACACCTTTTTTTCTAACAGATACAAAACTTATTCAAAAATAGATATGGTCTTTATTTCTAACCAGATGGTAACAGAATTAATTAATTCCAAAATCATTTCATGTCCTATATCTGATCATAATTCAATTGTTTTTGAATTCATGATAAAAAATACTCATAATGTTCAGATCAAAAGGATACCAGCATACTTAACTCAACTAAAAGACTATAAAGAATATATACTTTCAGAAGTAAAACATTTTTTAGACATAAATAACACTCCTGAAGTATCCATTGTTTATGTTTGGGATGCCTTAAAATCATATCTATATGGACAAAGTATCAGATGGTATAATAATAAAAGGAAATCTTGGGATAAGGAATTGTTAGATATTCAAAGTAAATTAAACTCTTATAAACATAATGATAAAGAAAATATTATGGACAAGAAAGTTATTGAAGAAATAAACAAACTAAATGAGAAATACAAAGAAATTTTAACTCATAAAGTTAAAATAACTTTAGAGAAATACAAGTTTTGTCTTATTCAATAAGCCCCAAATACTTACATAGACTTAAAAATAAAACAAAAAGGTTGAATAAATAAAACCATATCAAAGAAATCTTTTCTCTAAGGAAAAGAAGAATGTTTCTAGTATACCAGAAATACTAGATGAATTTAGAAATCACTTTCACAAAATTAACCATAATAATATTAACATGGAACCTAAAGATAAAATAAAGGAGTTTATAACCACAAATATGAATAAAAGCTTAATAAACAACAGATTAAACTATTGGACAAGAGTATTTCATATACAGAAGTTATTACACAAATAAATAAGCTTAAATCAAACAAAGCACCGGGTAATGATGGTATTATACCAGAGATATATAAAATCCTTTCTAAAAATACATATTCATTAATACATAAGGTTTTTATTTTGGCCCAAACTGAGTTAATAACCCCCATCTTGGCAATATACATTTATTTCGCCAATTTTAAAACCTAATAAAGATCCAACTAGATGTTCTTCATATCGGCCCATCTCATTACTTAATGTTGATTATAAAATGTTTATGAATATCTTTGCTGATAGATTGAAGACAATCATTCAAGGCATTATAGATATAGATCAGACAGGCTTCATTGTAAATAGAAATACTTTTGATAATATAAGAAGAACTTTAACATTAATAGATTTTGCAAATAGGAAAAAGAAAGATTTAACACTTATTAGTCTTGATATAAGTTCAGCATTTGATTCAGTAAGTTGGGACTATCTGTTTACCTTAATGAAGTGCACAAACTTCTCGGATGCATTTGTAAATCTAATTGAACATTTATACAAAGGAACGTTGGCTTATATTAAGGTAGGAACATATGTTTCACAAAAATACCCATTCTTAAAGGTACAAAACAAGAATGTCCACTTTCTCCACTATTATTCACTTTAGTAATGGAGCCTTGGGCTAATTTGATCAGAAACAGTACTGACATAGAGGGTTTTGAAATAGATGAAAATACAACATCCAAAATTCAACTTTTGCAGATGATGTTCTAATTACATCAGCAGGATCTAATTCTTCTATACAGTCTCTATTTGATAACATGATGAATTTTAAAAGTATTTCTGGTTTAATATTCAATGAAGAAAAAACTAAAATACTACCTATATATACACGAAAAAATATTCTCATTAGTGATTTTACTAAATATGTACCTAATTCAGGTCAGATAACTTATTTAGGTATAATACTATCTAAAGATATTAAATCTATTATATATAATAATTATAATACCTGTTTTCTTAATATACAAAATCTTTTTAATACCTGGAATAATATGTTTTTACTATGGAGGAGAGACTTACAATTATTAAAATGATAATATTCCCCAAGATTTTATACTTAATACAATCAATAATACTTCCACCTACAAAAATAATTATCAAGAAACTGAACACACTAATGTTAAATTTCTTATGGGCACCTAATAGACCTAGGATTGCATTAAAGAAACATACTAATAGCTGGTCTCAAGGGGTATTTCTTTTCCAGACTTTAATTTATATACTATCTCTTCTATTGTAAAAGTTATTACTTTATTAATAGATCAGTCATATGTCACAAAATGGAAAGATTATTGGGAGCTAATTAGTATACACTTCATGAAAATCTCCTTAACACATAAAAATATGATTGTAAATAACTCCATGTTATGGTTACTAAAGGAATTTTGTACTTCACCTATTACACCTAAACATATGGTTTGTTACCCATTAAATATTATTATTAGTTATCGTAACTTTATATTCATGCACCCTAAGTATAGGGAATGGGATTTTATTGTATTTCCTATAATGTATACTCAGGGTATGCTTTTGTCATCTACTTCTGAAGGAACTCATTTAGCTATAGATAATGATCTAAAGTACTGGTATCAGTTGATATCTGATAATAAAGTTAAAAATCTAGATTTCTTAAAACAAGAATTTGATCTAAGAGAAAGTTGCTGGTTAGAGGTTCAGACCTTTAGACAACATCTCATTAATAAAATAGATTTAATGTCTATAACTGTTAAAGAATCTATTCCAACACTGATTGATTACTTGATATTAAATTTACAACATAAAGTTTCTGATAAAGGTAAACTTTCATACATACATAAAGTTATCAGACAAGAAACATTTTACAGTGTAGATTCATACTGGAATTATTTCACTTCTATTAATGGGGACCCACCAAATCAACAAGATAAACAATATATATTGGAATCTGCTTATAGAACTACGTCTTCCATTGTCTGGAGACTTTATACATGGAAATTTTTGCATAGATCTTTTTATACACCTTTGATGATGAATAAAATAAATAATAAAGATAATCTATGTAAGAGATGTAATGTAGAAATTAATGCTGACTGGGCTCATATGTTTTATGACTGTATAAAATTGAAAGAATACTGGAAGTCAATTAATGAATTTTTGCAGGCTCTTTTTACAGATAATTTCATTATTTCTAAATCTCTTATATTATTCAACACACCTGTACCTCAAAGTGTTAAAAGGTTAAGCTTCCCTTGTTATGGTCTATTCTAGCAGTGGCTAGGAAAATAATAACTAGAAATTGGATTTCAGATACACCTCCTTCGTTCAATGAATTTAAAAATGTTATGAATATAGTGTGCCTTATGGAAATAAACACAATTAGGACTAGAACAAATAGAAAAACATCTTATTTTATTGTATGGGATCATTTACAAAATTTGTTAAAAAAATTTTAATTTCAATAGCATGGTATTTTAGTTTAATTAATTGATCTGATTGTAGTGGATGTCTTTGTAAATACTTTAGTTGTTTTGTTGAATATTATAATAATACCTATTTTTAATTACTTGTGTAAAATTGTTATGATATTTCTCTTATATGTTAAAACAATAAACCTGTTTTGAAAAAAAAAAGAATGTTAATACCCATATAAATATAAACTCTCTCATCAAACTAAATAGGAAACTAACAGGGCTAATTAGATCAAGCAAAGCCAACTTTGAGGTTAAGGTAGACTCCCAGTTGAAAGATAACCATAAGGTCATCTATAGATATGTCTGAAAACCTCAAAGGCAGCACACAACAATGTGCTGAACTAGTGATTAATGGTCCCACATTTGCTGAGCCTGGCAATATAGCAAACCTGTTAGCAGACAAATTCAGTTCCAAGTTTACCCCCACTTACCTCCAATAATGCCCTCAAACATAACCCCTCTAGCTAGAACTAGGGGGCGTGTACTGGCTGCATTCACTAAAGCCAAAAACACAGCCTCGATGGACCCAATAACATCCCAGGATGTCTCCTGAATAGTCTAAAATATGACTTATCAGGACCCCTGGAGTCATTATATAACTACACTCTTAAAACAGGCTTTGTGCCATATGAATGGAGGACTGCAACAGTCATCCCCCCTCATAAGGGAGGACCTTCAACATATCATGGAAAATATATACCCATTAGTTTAATTAGTCTTATTTGAAAAGCCATGGAAGGAATTATCATGGAAATTATCAACAAGAACATAGGAGACCTCCAGACACTGGATCCATTCCAATTTGGCTTTGTCAAAGGAAGGTCATGCTTACTGAATCTGATGGACTTTTTTGAAAAGGTCACCAAGGCAGTGAGTGAAGGTGAAAATAGTGCATACTGCCTACTTAGATCTGGCTAAAGCATTTGATACAATATCCCACTTGGGCATTGTCTACAAACTTATTGAACTAGGTATAAACCCCCTTATAACACACTGTATAGCTAGTTGGCTTACTGATAGGATCCAGGAGGTTAGAATCAATGAGAGCACCTCCACAAAGAAGAAGCCAGTTGCCAGTGGTGTTCCCCAGGACTTTGTGTTGGGCCTACTCCTCTCTGGCATCTACTTCTTGGATGTCAAAGTCAATATAAAAGGCCATTGGCTGACCAAGTTCACATATGATTGCAAACTGGGAGCAGTCACTGAATCCCCCCAAGATGAGAACACCCTTCAGGAAGGTCTAATATAGACAAATTCTTGGTACTAAAGCCATGGCTTAAAACTCCATACAAAGAAATGCTTTATAGTACCTTTTGGGAAGTCTACCACCCCAGGTAACTACATCCTCAATAAAACACCCTTAAATAGGACATGCTGGAGGGGCAGATTTATCTCCAACATATGTACATCTTTGGAACAGGTTACCGATTCATGTGAAGCAGAGCACCTGTATGACACTGTTCAAGAGGAACTTGGATGAGTGGATGGGACACCATAAATTCTTACCAGGGATAGAGCCTGCAACCCCCCTGACATGGGCAGTCATCACTAAATGCAATCTTGTGTACTGACTAGCATTTCTATGGTATTACATTGGAATGAAATGGATAAGCTTAAAATGACCTCCAGGTCAATATCATAGGAATCTCCTATGAAGCTATAAAAAAATTAATTCATTAGTCAGGGATCTGGGAACTCATGTAAATAGTAACCAGTCCTTTGACCTGCCTGTGTCCAAGATAGCAAGAAAATCCTTCCATGTTGCTCAACTTATAAGCAAGGGCATGGCATCTAGGTCCAGAAAGATCATCATACCACTGCAATCAGCCCTCATCAGACCCATCATAGAGTATAATGCCCCCTTTGGTACATACCTGACCAGATACATGCAGCAACTGGAATGTCCATAAAGGTTCCTTACATAAAGAATACAGGGAGTAAACACAATGTCCTACACTGATCACCTCAAAGCCATGTCTCTTTAAATGGTATCATACATATTTCTGAGAGGTGATTTTTGACTGGCATACAGGGTATCCCTGAACCCTGTTTTGATGAAACTTGCACATATGCAAAAAAACAACATCAGAACTACTAGATTAAAAGAACTAAATTGTGCTTGTGACATAAATAGGACATGTTGGAGATACAGATATGTTTCTCAGAGAAATTCCATTCTCTGGAATAGGCTCCCTATCCATGTGAAGCAGAGTTCCTCCTATCAGTTTTTAAGCCAAACCTGGACCAATGGATGGGTAATCAGAAATTCAACTCCAGTCTAGCTTCTATGTCTTTAATGGACGGAGGCAATCAGTAAATCATCACCTACATAAATCAAAATTGTTGGTCACATTTGACTTGCACAGCTAGCCTTATAAGGACCATAGTGGTCATTAGCCTAGTATAAACCTATGAACCTATGAACCTATACTTCACTCAGGCATTATAGACAATGAAGTATAAACTCTTTTATCACCCAGTGGATAACAAACTGACACATTGATAGGACCCAGGAGATCAAAATAAGTGAGGCCACCTTCACTAAGAGGCCAATAACAAGCAAAGAGCCTCAGGCTAATTACTGGGCGTGCTCCTTTTTGGCATCTGTTTCACTGCAGTGTAAATAAACTGTGAAGGTTTATGGCTGACTAAGTTTTCAGATGATTGCATGCTGAGAGTCATCATCAACATCCTGCAGACATTAGCATTCTTCAGGAAGGCCTAAATCTCACTAACAAATGGTACCAAAGCCATGGTCTTAAACTTAGAGAAATGCATAATTGTACCCTTTGGGAAGTCAAACATCCCAGCTAATTACCATGTTGATAATACACCTCTAAGAGTTGATCCAGTGGTCAGAGATCTGGGAATGCACATGGACAGTAGCCTTACCTTTATCCACCATGTGGCCATAGTGGTGATGAAAACGTTTTACTTTGAACAATTTATAAGTAAGAGCATGGCATCTAGGTCCAAAGAGGTCATTATTCTACTGTACTCTGCCATTATCAGACCAGTTGAAGAGTACAATGCTCTCTTTGGTATGTACCGGACCTGGCACATGCAACAACTACAGTGACCTCAGAGGTTCCTTGCAAAAAGAATACAAGGCATAACAAACCTGCCTTATGCAGACAACCTTAAAACCCTTTCCCACTACTTATTCTCCTATAGATTGCTGAGAGGTGATCTATGCCTGGCTTACACTTGAATATCTTGCATATTTATGAGTCAAACAGTACCAAAAATACAAAGTCTAAGGACTTAAACTTTGTCTGTGACTTAAACAGAACAGGCTTGAGAGACAGATGTTTCCCAGAGACTATCCCTTCTATGGAACAGGCTTCCATCAATCTGAAGCTGAGTTCATCTTTTACCCAATTTAAGTGCAACCCAGACCAATGGATGAGGAAAAGGAAATTTACACTGGCCTGGCACCCGTGTCCCTTATGGGTAGATGTAGCTTTTAAATTCCTGGCCCTCAATATCCTATTTAGATACAGGATGTCATTTTTCTTTCAGGAAAACTTGGCTAGGCATAGAAAGGTGGCATTAACCTAGTAACAATTTATGACTCTGTGAATCTATAAACTGCATCAGCCTACATAATGAACTAATTTTCAGTGATGGGGTAGAATAAAATGAAGATTAGCCCAATCAATAAAAGCTGCAGAAGCAAACTGTCTCCACTGTAAAATATTTAAATTCTGAGCTTATCACAAATGATCAGATAATGAAGGTACAAGGCAATACTCAAATGAAAATTATCCCCATGTAGGGAAAACAACTCATTCTAGGGTAATGGAAGTTTCACTGAATAAACTGTTCTAACCTTTTTTGAAAAGAGTGGCACTGACCTCTCCTGTAACTGATCATCTCCTTGGTTTTACTTAACATTGATAAGAAACAAACTGATTGTTATTCTATGCTCCTTCTCCTCAAGAATGACAATGATTTGAGAGTGCGGTGCAGTTCAATCACAGTTTAATCAAACTTATTTACAACAATCAAATATATAGTTTGTTTATTAACAACCAGAAAAAAAGTCACTAATTCATCCTATACAGTTTATTTCACTTATACGAGTATTGTCTGATTTTCTTATTACCTATCAGTTTGGTGCATCTGACAGTTATCTATGAATCTGGATAATATATCACTTAAACATATTGCTTGTCAGTCTGGTTTATTTGTCAATTATCTTTAACAGAATGGCAAGTGTAGTAACTCCTTTCGATGTGTATAGTCTGGTGTATTACTCTTTTGAGAAAATTTTCCGCACCTCTGCACTTCCATTAATTCACCAATGCAGCATAAAATCAACATTCCAGAATCTACTTCACAATCAATTTCATCATCCTTTTCATGATAAGTAATTTCATAAATTTCCATGGAAGCTCTGTAGCAGCCCTCCTAGGGGTAACAAAGATGCACACCATCATAAATCATTCACCAATAATATTAACATCACCCTGAGAAGTTGAGGAAGTCATCCTTGCAATATTTATCATTCATACTTAGGGCACATTAGGACCTCCACTGAGGTATATCCTGCTACCCTGCACCATACCAGAACTCTTTTGGTCCTCTTTTCCCCAAGCCTTCTTTCCTTTGTCATATTCATTGCAGGAGAGGATGGTAATGATCTCTTAATTGTATCTGTTGGGAAAGATTCCTGTATCATTTTGCATCTCAGGTTATATTCCCTCAGAACTTGAACCTACATTTCCTGCCTTCATGCAGCCTTCTTAGGTTCATAGGTTCATAGGCCGGTACTAGGCTATCGGCCCAAGGGCCTAAGTTACCCTAGCCAACAAGGTTCCCTGGCTTATGCCACCCAAGAAAGTTATTTTCCTGTGCCCCTGTTGAGCAGAGCTGCAGAAGTGATCCCCGGGGTGTATTTCCTATTTTCCATCCACTTATCAAGATTTTTCTTGAAGAGTGCTAATGAGGAACTTTGCTTGATATAGATGGGTAGCTTGTTCCAGTGCATGGGAGTCTCTGGGATAGGAATTTATCCCTCCAGCATGTCCTGTTTATTGTGGTGACAAGGTTTAGGTCCCTAGAGCATGTAGCTTGGAGGGTTTGGGATTTCTTTAGGTGTAGCATGTCCAACAACTGTAGGTTTGACATAGCTTTATATGTTAGGCAGAGATCACCTCGGAGTAGATGATATGCTATGGAGTAAAGCTGGAGTTTTTTGAGATGGTCAGTGTAGGGCATCTGTTTGAGGTCAGTAATCCTCTTTGTGAGGTACTTCTGTGGCCTTTCCAGCTGCTGCAGATATCTTGTGAGGTACATTCCAAAAGGGGAGTCGTACTCTATAACGGGTCTAATGAGTGTCGAGTAGAGGGGAACAATGACCTGTTTTTTCCTAGATGAGAACCCTTTTGTGATGAGGTGTGCCACATAGAAGGATTTCCTGACTACTGTGGTGATGTGATTATCAAAGGAGACTACTGTCCACCTGAGTCCCAAAGTCTCTTATCACACCTTTGGCATTAAGAAGACTGCTGCCTATGTGGTAGTTCATGGGAACAGAGATTTTACCAAAGGGGATGACAATGCACTTTTTGGCATTGAGCTTGAGGCCATGGCTCTGACACCAGGCATCTGTCTCAATGAGGCCCTTCTGTAGGATGCCCACATCATTTGGGGACTCAACTATGGCTCTTAGTTTGCAGTCATCTATAAACTTCATTAGCCAAAGGCCTTCTGTGTTAGCCTATATTTCAGAGAAGTAAATACCAAACAGGAGAGGTCCCAGGACTGAACCCTGTGGTACTCCACTTGACACTGGTTTGTAGTCAGATTTGGAGTCTGCACCTTTTACAGTGTGGGTTCTGTCAGTGAACCAATTGGCAATCCATCTTGTGACATAGGGACTTATACCTAGTTTGTTGAGTTTAGCTATAATTCCAGAATGGGGGATGGTATTGAAAGCCTTGGTGAGGTCAAGATAGGCTGTGTGAACCACCTTACCCTTGTCTACAGCTTTGGTGACTGCCTCAAAGAAGTCAATCAGGTTCAGGAGGCATGATCTGCCTTTCACAAACTTGAACTGGGTGGGGTCCAGAGTTTGGAGGTTACCAATGTCTTTGTTTATGAGTTCCATGATGATACATTCCATGGCCTTACAGACCAGGCTTGTCAGGCTAATAGGGAGATAGTTCTTGGGATCAGTGGTGGCTCCACCTTTCTGGAGTGGGCTAACTGTTGCTGTGTGCCATTCAGTGGGCACAAAGTCTGATGTGAGACTATGTTTGAACATGGTGTTTAGGTGGGGAGCAAGTTCGTTCTGAAGTTCATGTAAAACGCAGCCTGGGATGTTGTCCGGTCCCATGGATGCTGTGTTTTTGGCTTTAGAGAGTGCAGGTTTTACCTGCATAGTTGTGATTACAGGGACTCTGCATTCTTCTTGTATAGATATGGGCCCTTTAGGGGGTGAGAGGGTGGGTAAAGTTAGCACTGAACCTATCTGCTACGACGTTGGCAATATTAATTATTTCTGTAATTTTCATGCAGTTGTGCTGTAACTCAGGGCAGATCTGGGTGTTCCCACTGACACTTTTGACATAGCTATAGAATGCTTTGTGGTTGTCCCTAGAATCAGTGACAATTTTGTTTTCATAGCTAGCTTTGGAGGATCTTATAAGGGATCTCAGCTTCTTACTGTGGCTGAACAGGGAACTCCTCCACTCATGGGATTTTACTCTCTTTTGCAACAGTTTCTTCCTTCTGTCGTAGAGTTTGTTTATGGCAGGGGACCACCAGATTGGCTTCCTTTTTTTTGGAGGATAGTGTCTTGGTTCTGTTTGGGATAGCACAATCCATGCACTTGTGTAAGTGCTTATAGAGTGCATCTGTGCAGGATTCAGCAGTCGTAACTGTATTGTCCATCTGCATGGGTGTCATGAAGTTCGCCACTTCTGTCTTAAGAAGCATGAAGTTGGCTTTGGAGAAATTTTTTACCATGATTTTCTTAATGGGTGGTGGGGGCGGGATGTGGATATCTAGGGTGATTAGCTTATGGAAGGATCTGACCAATGAGGAGTTGACTTCAGGTGTGGAACACCAGTCACTCATGCTGGTAATGAGTAGGTCTAGGAAAGTGTTGCCCCTGGTGAGGGTGTGGATAAGTTGATCCAGGGCATTGGAATTTATGAATTCCAGAAAGTGTTGAGCAAAGGAGTTGGTACATGAGTAGTTTTCCCAGTTAATGGTGGGGCAGTTGAAATTGCCCATTATTAGGGTGTTTGGTTGAACCCTAATATCAAGAAAAGAGGAGTGGGAATCATCCTGGGGCATGGTGGGGGATCTGTAGCAAGCTACCATTTGGATTGCAGTTTTCCCCAGGATTAGTTGCACTTGGATAACCTTGGATGCATTATGCTGAGCAACTAGCCTGGAGGTGTGGATATCCTTAATGAATATGGACACACCTCCGCCTTTGATGTTCCGGTCCAAGTTAGGTGACTGAAAAGTGTGGTATGAGTTATAGCCTAGTCATGCATGGGTGCTTTCTGGAGCCTTGCACCAGGTCTCACTCATTGCACAGATATTGATGTTTTCCATTTTAAGGAGTGCCTTGAGGGAGTGCATTTTGAGATTTAGACTTCTAGCATTGAGTAACATTACCCTCAGTTTTTGCTTGCCTGTTCCTGTTACAGTGGTGAATTTGTCGTGAACCTTGCCTAAAAAAGGCACTATAGGGGCAGCAAGAGCCTTAGCCAGTATCCGAAATCCCAGGGGTGACTGGTGCAAGCCATCTCTGGCAAAGCATCATGGTCTGTCAACCATGTCGTCCCAGGCAGACAGATAATGGATCCCCTTATAATTCTTGCTTTTCATGAACACCTGTCTTTTCTCTTCCTAGATTACCTAGTTGCCTTTCCCCTTGGCTGACCTGCCTTTCACTTACCTGTCTAGAAAGTGAGGCTAAAGCAGTGTAATCTGTTCCAGAACAGTAGTTTTTGTATCCTCCTCCCCTATTTGACAATGACCTGAGACTGAAATTAAGTTTATTGGTCTTATTTATTATAATCCAACATTTAGCTTGTTTATAACAACATATGCACTATTTCTTTCCAGTTTAATTTATTATATGAGTGATTCATTCCATTGTTGTCAGTACACTTTATTTTCTCATAACCTTTGAATATGGTTCCTCATGAATTATCTGTACATTTAGACCATCTGTCAATTATGTCACCTAACAATATGTATCATTTGTCTCTAATGACCACTAAACATACCACCTCCTCCAACAGTGTGCATAAATGGTGTACTACCTTCCACATAAATTGTAACCTGGTCCCAGTGATTTTACCAAACATTTTTTGAGGGTTATCCCAACATCCTGTACATCCCCACTAATTCACCATTACAATAAAAAATTAGCATTAGATTATCCATATTATGATCTATTTAATCATTCACTTCATAATTAGACATTTTGTATAGTCTTGTGAGAGGCACTAATATCCCTCACTTGGATAGCCCATTTGCCCAAATCATTAATATATCACAGCGAATACTCTCCATCACCCTTAGAAGATCTCACAGTAACATTTACCAACTGAATTTAGGAAGCATCAGTCCTCTCCCTGCCCCCACCCTCCAATGAGCTTGCTCCCCAGTTGTAACTACAGCTCCTTGTCTTCTTCAGGTTGCATTCTGAGTTATGGAAAAACTATATCTTATATCCCCCAACTACACTACCCATGCCTTCCACTGTTCCCCCAACGCTACTCACACATTCTGTCCCCCCTTTTTTATTATATCCTAGTTAACCTGCTGAAAACCACCCTAAAACTATGTGCTTTTATCCAAACCTTGCCTAATATATTAGCCCTGTATTCTACCTGTGTATCTAAGTGCATCCTCACACATCCCCTAGTAAATCTTGAAACAACAAATGGATATGCAGTTTGAAAACACCTAATGCCACCTATATTATGTGCACCCCATCTCCCTATTCCATACCAGGTTATTTTTGGGGCTTTAATGTCTCAGTACCATAAAATCTACAGTCTTTATCTCCCTGGTCCTCCTCCTGATAATCCTAGTATCTCCCCAAACCTTGCACGTTATGATTTTGGCTCCGATATTTAAAAGCCTGAATGTGTGTTTTAAGTGCAAAATGTCTTAAATGTTTTCAGAAATAATTCAGCTGTAGAATTTCAGGCTAAATCACCTCCAAATGTAACAGTAAGACATTGGGTTGAACCAGCAAACTGATCACGTGGACGATGATAGAGATTAGCAAATTCCACCTCATAGCCTGAATTTGATTCCTGTCATTCTGCTGAAACTAGGCATCCTTTGTCAACCAGCAAATGTGGGAATATACCTAGACACAGATGAATTTGCATCCTGCAATGCAAGACAATCAAACCACAGCACTGAATTCACAGCTAGCACCACCTATCCATCATCTGTTAACTCATCTTCTGCAAGCCACCTTCTTCCTTTCCCCCTTTCTCATCTAATTTTCCTGAATGAATGCTCCACAGATCCCTTTACCCACCTTTGAATGATTTCCACACTAGTCCATACTCTTGCAAAGTCCTAGGCATGCCCTAACTGAAAGTAATGGTTTGAAAATCATATTGGTCAATACATGAGTACTCTAATGCCTATTACAAAGCTATAAAAATGCACTGTGGCTTTATAACTCTCTCATTAGCTGTCACAAACATTGAGTCTCTCAACTCTGGGTAAACCTTAAAAATATTTAACATAAAGGCCCACTTTAGTGGGCAGATCAATGCTAGCTTACTGCATTTAGGGATGATACTTTACTCTTTCTTCAGATGATCTGCCTAACATGTCCCTAGCCAAATTACTACATGATGTGAGAAGGAACTGTTGTACCAAATGAATGGCTTACTATCCTTGGTGCTTGGGCCTTCCAGCAGCTCATTTACCCTGCTCATATCATCACATGATGACACAGACAATAAGGGGATCATTGCATAAGACAGAAGGTCCATGCTGATTCTCTGAAAGTCATTTAGAAGGATGACCAGCAAGTGTTGCCCTAGTAGCTTCTGTTGATACACCTGGCACACATAAAACAGTATTTTATCTCATCTAAGCTATAAATCAGCAGCTACTGATCTTTTATCCTGTCCTTATCTCAATGGAGTTTGTTGAGTCAGTTTATTCATCTTGCAAATTAAGAAAAAAAAATTACAGTGTTGAATGCAGTCTATAGACTATCCGTCTCTTTGTCTGTCTCTCTCCCACACACTCTCTCTCTCTTTATCTTTGTTCTTTGGTCATTTTTTTATAAATCTCACTGTACCAGCTCACCACCATGAGGTTAACCCAAACTCTGCTGAGAAAGACATCACTCAATTGCACTGTGTTATCATAAACTGTAAAAGCTACACAGTCTTAAAGTCCTAGGGAAACAGCAAGCTAAAACACATCTAGCAATAGCAATATCCCCTTTTTCTGGCATATCATATCTAGCCAATAAAATCAGCACATATTTTCTTGGCATGCAATTCTCCAACCATGTCTACTTTTTTTCTTGAAACAGCAGTTTTCATTTTATTACAGCAAATATATTGGGCCTACTGTTGTGAATGAGATGGGACAGAAATGGTAATTAACCAGTTTTAACTGGCCCTATCACATATTACTGCTTCACTGTACTATGACATGTTCCTCAGTCAAAAAGTCTACAGTGAGCCAGCTATTCCCCCCTACACCCCGGAGAGATGAGTGGGCTACACCTCTTCAGTCCTCCATCTCCCTTTCTGAGTCCTCCATGCAGGGCTGTTAGTCAAACCCCAGTCACCTGGGTCACAGTAAGGCTCGGTTCCTCTGCATCACTGAGCTCCAACTGCTACATATGCCTGGCCAGGTACATACCAAAGGGGTTATTGTACTCAGTGACTGATGTGATGAGGACTGAGTGTAGTGGAACAATGACATCCTTAGGTATAGATGCCACGCCTGTGCTGTTTTCCCAGAGTACTCAGGGGGCCCCCTTACTGCATTGATACTTCCCTTTTCCTCTTTTTGCTGTAGCACTCCACCAAATTTGGAAGTTAGTTGCACAGTACAATGACCTTAAACATGGACAGCAGATCTCAACACCAATAGCCTGGCCACTGATGGTAAAGGTAATAATAATTTTGCATTAGCAAGAAAATTAGTATGTTATTGAACTGTGTAAAACATGTCCTTTCAGTACTTTATCCTGCATCCATAAGACTTAAACATAGAAGACAAATATAGTCATTACTCTTTAGGCCTCTGACCTATACTCATAGTCTGCTCAATCTTTATTACAATGCTCATATATGAAGCCCTCACAGCCAGGGCATCACTGTTATGTTAAAGCCTCCACACACATGCAACACATCTGTCTAACAGACTTGTAATTCCATTAACTCAAATGTTCTGTAGCTATTGTCCAACATAATTTATACTTTAGTATGTAATATAGTACACTTCTTTTCTCCAAACACATTATTTTACACTTTTAATTTCAAGTCCTCTCTAAGATTATTTTGATTATCTTAAACAAAGCTTCCATAACCACTATAAGACCTGTAGTGAACATTTTCCATTTCCAGGCCTACATAATGATAGCTCTGCACTTGCCACCATTCATACTATTTCACTGGCTCATCAGATGTCATTATATATTCAATTATTTTTTCTTTGATATCAGTAAATTAATTTATTAATATTTGTTGACCAGGAAAGTCCAACTAGAATAGAGCCTATTTTCAGTGGATGCTTGCGGAGCAACGCTCCACATGCATGTCTAACTATAACCATACAAAACTACAGTCAGATTTGAACAATCCTACCTTCTTCTAGATGATTGTCTTGCTCACACAATCCTTTCTCTGGCTGTGAGATGACCAGTTTATTATGTTGAAGAATATTTCATTTCATTCAGTCTTTTGAGAAAGATGCCTGAGCTGTGCTATTTTGAGGTTATATTCCTCGTAACATGTTACTGTGTGTTCTGCTTTGATTCAGCTCCCTTAATCATGATGGACACATGACTCCTCCCCTCCTCGATTACCCAGTTACATTTTCCATGGGTTCATCTGTCACTCACTTTACTTGAGTTGGATGAGGTGCCAAGACAACATAGTCTGCTTCCAAATTCCATTTGTTTAATGAAACTTCAGCATTGGTTATTGCATTGTTGAAGGCATAAATGCCTCCTTTATGAGGACATGTAAGTTCTGCTACATACATGCGATTGTCTGCCCAACAGAATAGAGCTGTCATAATTTGTGAGTGATATGTTAAAAGAAACTAAATGTAAGCCTTTATCAAAACCAAGTTCCCTATCACTACATAACCCAAATGGACAGTTGACTTGGAAAAGGAACCTAAGGAAAAAAAGAAATGACAAACATAGTCAGCATTCTATACCTTCTAGTTGTTGTAGAAGTTCTAACTTCTGCAATAAGCATGTGGAGTAACCCTCTACTAACAAAATTAAGTAAAACATAACATATCATTCACCAGTAAGAAACCAGCCCTGCTTTCCTTATCACCAATGACTCGATATTGCTACCCATCCTTATGGTGTTTCTTTTGTATTGCCATGATGGCTCTTACAGGCTGCATTGCATATTTGGAGTTTTCTAATGCTTATTACAATTACTTTTAATTAATGTACTTTGTTTTATACTTTTCTTGATTGTTTATGTATATTTCCATTAAACCTTTCTGTTTCTGAGCCCACAATAAAGTATTTTCAAACATACTTCTCATAAATGCACACTAGTCTTGCAACCATCCTTAGTCATACAGGAAACAAGGATTATGCTTCTATAAGGTGCAGCATGCCCATTTGATTAGGAAAACAGTCTGCACTTAGTAACATAAGTTGATAACTTCAGTACTGTCCGATGGCATTTTTATTGCTTAGTAGTATTCGTCTGTTTGGTTTTATTGACGAATACGGTTTCACAATGAGGTTGAACTGTGTTTTTTTTTTTTTTGGTAACTGAATTGGACCGGCTACCTGTCATTCTTAGTGGAGTTTCACATCACCTGTCTTGCTTTCATCTGTAAATCCCAGGGAGACAAACTGTGTTTCTACTTACACAGTGTTTCATTTATTTAGTAAGCAGTGGCTGATTCTGCTTTGCAGACTGAATTGACGAATTGGCATTTTATTTTACTTAGCTGCATACTGGCACTTTGGCATTTACCTCAGCTGTTAGTTGTGGATCCCATGAAATTCATTCTTATATCTACTGAGGCACAATGTTCAAAATCAGGGACATATTTTAGATATAACACTTATATACTTAGTTGCTAGAACAACAGCTTTTGCATTAATTGTGTTTCTGAGCCCACAATAAAGTATTTTCAAACATACTTCTCATAAATGCACACTGGTCTTGCAATGTCAGACTGATAAAACTGAGAAAACAAGAAGGTAAAGCTACTTTTATCCACACACAGTCCCTGCCCTCAATCAACAGTTATAGACACTTTGCTTTCTATGGTTCCTCATCTGAATGCCATACAAATAAACCTCTCAGCATCTTAGTAGAAGAGTCTAGGATAAAGGCAAAAATAATAAAATTGCAAGAATAACAATTGTTTTTATTTGCATGCATTTTTTGACAGTTACCAAGTCTGAAACCCTAATGCATGTCATTATTTAATGACTGCAATGTTTAATGATTAACCAGAAACTTTAGACGTTATATGCTGATAACACAAAAACAGATACCGTTTAGAAAGCTGTAACCTCTTTATCACTTATGCTTGCAGCTGCTGGGAAAAAGAGACAGTCATATTACCCTCCTCAGGAAGACACAAGCCAGTGGTAAATAAATGTGAAGTTCTAATTAAATATTAAAAAAAATCTACTCCCATAGTAAAAAAAAATAAATAAAATCTCCTCCTATATTAAAAACCTTACAATGAGGCCCTGGCTCATTTCTTTAAACATCATGGACTTCAAGGCATTCCCTGAAAACCCATTCAGCAGCAGAAGAGAGAGGGAGTAGGAAGAGGAGTGCCGTTTAATGGTTTCCAAGGAATGACCATCACTCTGATAATTAATATACTTGCACTGTGCACACAACAGGGAAAGATGAAAGTGCTATGACATGTGCTTCAAAACCGGCTGCCGGATGCAAAAATGTAGAACACAGTGTGTAATATTTCTGGATAATCCAGGAAACAAATGTAAAGTGAGTGGCAGGCCATGTACCCCCTACCCCAAAGCTATGGGCTCTGGCAGACCACACAAATTACCCATTTGGTAAATGGCACAGAGGATGAGTATAATGCCCAAATAACCCAAATGAGATTACTACTCTTGAGCAGTGGAGCTATTAAAACACATCTTTACCTTTTTGAATAAGTCTACTATATATCAAAACACTCTGTCGGATTCTTCTCTGTGTGCTCATATGAAGTCATTGTTGACATCTCTTTAATGCACTGCCCACATATACATCTATGTACACGCATACAGATAAACTATAACTGCTTTTCTGTCGAAATTAATTTTTAATTGATGGCAGGAACAAAAAGGGTTCTAGAAGAGTATTACATGATGTGTAATTACTGTAGTATTAGTGCAGCATGAGCATTTTCCATACCTACTGTTGATAGGGAAATGGTGGCAAGTATTTTAGTTCAGCTTTCTGTTTGCTCAAGCTGATCTTGCTGTGGTGGCAGTTCTAGTTTACTATCTATAAAATGACCTATTTTTGTGATAGTTTTTTTTTTTTGTAATGCATTACACTGTTCGATTATGGTCATATTCCACCATAAATATTATTTTTATAAAGCAGGTCCAAAGGGAGAGTTGCATTGTTACCTAAAACAAAACTTTATTAACTTTACCTGAAGACTGCATTTCAGTGGTGCATATTGTAAGCAACAAAACAGAGTTCAGCCCCCCCCCCCATTGCTTGCAACAACATACAAACAAATCAGTAATCTTCAAAGTTATTTCACAGCTTAATAATTTTAATATACAAAGACAGTAATGATTTAATTAAGTATGATATGTTTTCATATCTTATGACCAATACTGTACAAGCATATATATGTAAGAAGATTTAGGCTAGCTGCCCTTGTTGGCCATTTTAAGACTAGCCAATCTCCATTTCAAATGAGAGAATCAAACCCTGTACCTTGTGTCTTTGAAGTAGACACCTTAACCATTATGACAACCCCAAACCTCCTGCTATCTAGCATTCCAGAGCCCATGGCAAAAGCCAACCTTTTTACAAAACACTGGCACAAAACTCTTAAACATGTCCCATGATAACAGAAATAAGGCTGTAATTATTGCTGTGGACCATCCAGAACTTTTCACTTATCTCATCCAACATCTTTTCCAATCCATGCCATTTGTTAAAATAAGCAGGTAATTAACATAAACCAAGGCTCATTGTGATCTCTAGGCTAAGTATGATATCATACTGATAGACATATCCAGGGATACAATGCCATTTATTACAAAATCAGTTGAGAAGTCATTCATTGGCTTTGGCAGTGGTGTCACTTTCTGTCTATTTCTTACATCACCAGTGCATGTCAAGTATTAAAATATCCTGCTGGTATGACTTTTTTCCCTCATAAATTCTACTGTTTGGTTAAAATACTATGAGTTCTACCCATGGGGCACAAAAGGCACAAGTAGCAGGAGGACCATTATTTTCATGTCTTCCACATTAGTCTCTCTATGGTCAATATACTTTACTAAACATTAAATGAGTAAAGTAGCCAAAAATCTAGGGCCGTGGATGCGACTAAATGGGACTAAAATAATTACTCCTCCAGTCTGCATTCTGTGGCATAATGATGTCTTCCTCCCCTGTTCTGTAGCTCTTTCCAACTAAACTGAGTTTCCTACAGGCATGCTCTTTTACAAAAAACAGTAAAACAAAAAATGCTGAATCAATCTATCTGTCTTCACCAGGGTCCATTGGCTAGTACTATTCCAAGGTAACACAATCAGTGCTATAAACAAACACTCAGAAAAGGAGAATGATTAGTACAAAGTACACCTGCAGTAGCACATAAGACAACAAGCTGTTGATTATAATCCCTTTTGATGAAAATTATAATAAAATCTGCCATCTTAAATAAGTAAGGTAAAAAAATAAAACCCTATAAGATGTGGCAAAACACCATTGCCAGCTATGTACACTCTTACTACAATGAGCACTCCCAAGGGTCATTTATGCTTTTTCATTTTCAGTAAATGTTTACTAAAGATAAATCATTTGCTGATTTATTTCCTTTCAATGTCATGAGTATATAGTGTGTTTGGTATGTATATACTTTGTCTATGGCTGGTATTCAGAAAGGATTACAGTGACCCTTAACATGAACAGCTTCTGCCCTTGTAGTAACCATTTGCAATTCATAGATTACCCTACCACTATAATTCCCCATGGTGGGGAATGAGGTCCCATTGGTTGAAACACTGGTAATGAGGCAAGCCAAGCTTATTAGCTATGTGCTGTGCTCTGGAAATGTCAAAGAATTCCAATTTATGCTGATGAGTGATTCAGAGAATTGCTCACTTGCTTAAATTTTCAAAGATGGAGGAATAGGTTAACACTTTCCGAGTGATCCCCCATTCACTCCAATGGAAGCAGTCATGGTGCAGGTAAGATAGGTGAAGATGTGGGTGTGAATGGGTGTTAATATGTGTGTGTGAGTGGGTGTCAATATGTGTGTATGCATATGGAAGTGCATATGCATGTTTGTAGGGGCATGAATGAAGCTGCACAGACATGGATGTGTTTAGTATGTAAGTTTGTGTCTGCCTGAGTTATCGCACTAGGGGGATTAGGTAGGGAACTGAAAGTCTGGATATGTATTTCAGTGTGTGTCTGTGTGTGTGTGTGTGTGTGTGTGTGTGTGTGTGTGTGTGTGTGTGTGTGTACATGTGTTGAAGTGTGTGCATTTGGGTGGATGGTTGTGTCCATAAGTCTTAGCATCTGTGGGGGAGATGCTTATTTGATGTTGAATTCATCTGTGTGTCTGCATATGTGTGTGTGCGTGTGTGTGTGTGTGTGTGTGTGTGCGCTTGTGTCTGTGAGTGTCTGTGGGTGGATGGTTGTATCCATAAGTCCTAACGTCTGTGGGGGAGAGGCTTATTTGATGTTAAATGCGTCTATGTGTCTGTGTGTGGGTGTCTAAATGAGGGTTTGTGTGTGTTTGTGTGTGTGTGTGTGTGTGTGTGTGTGTGTGTGTGTGTGTGTGTGTGTGCGTGTGTGCGTGTGTGTGTGTGTGTGTGTGTGTGTGTGTGTGTGTGTGTGTGTGTGTGTGTGTGTGTGTGTGTGTGTGTGTGTGTGTGTGTGTGACGGTGCAGGGGGGTGCCTTTATTAATGCAATGCATGGGACACCAGGGTAGACACTACCACCATCACAAGTCTGATATGACTGGTATGAAAGAAGAGTGATTCATAGATATCTTATTGAATTAGTAATGAGGGCTTTCTCATAGGTTCATAGGTAGGTACTAGGCTATCGGCCCTATAGCCTAAGTAAACCTAGCCAGCAAGGTTCCCTGGCTAATGCCACCCAAGAAAGTTAATTTCCTATGCCCCTGTCGAGCAGAGCCACAGAAGTGATCCCCGGGGTGTATTTCCTATTTCCCATCCACTCATCAAGATTTTTCTTGAAGAGTGCTGATGAAGAACTTTGCTTGACATAGATGGATAGCTTGTTCCAGAGTATAGGAAGCCTCTGGGACAGGAATCTATCCCTCCAGCATGTCCTGTTTTTATTGTGGTGACAAGGTTTAGGTCCCTAGAGCATGTAGCTTGGAGGAATTGGGATTTCTTTAGGTGTAGCATGTCCAGCAGCTCTGGGTTTAACATAGCTTTATATGTTAAGCAGAGATATCCTCGGAGTAGGCAATATGCTACAGTGTAAAGCTGGTGTTTTTTGAGATGGCCAGTGTAGGGCATCTGTTTGAGGCCAGTAATCTTCTTTGTGAGGTACTTCTGTGGCCTTTCCAGCTGCTGCAGATGTCTTGTGAAGTACATTCCAAAATGGGCGTTGTAGTCTATAATGGGTCTAATGAGTGCCGAGTAGAGGGGAGCAATGACCTCTTTTTTCCTGGATGAGAACCCTTTTGTGATGAAGTGTGCCACATAATGTGGCGATGTGATTATCAAAGGAGAGACTACTGTCTATCTGGGTTCCAAGGTCTCTTATCACACGTTCGGCATTAAGTAGACTGCCATTTATGTGGTAGTTCATGGGTACAGAGTTTTTACCAAAGGGGATGACAATGCCCTTTTTGGCATTGAGCTTGAGGCCATACCTCTGACACCAGTCATCTGTCTCAGTGAGGCCCTTCTGTAGGATGTCCACATCATTTGGAGACTTGACTGTGTCTCCGAGTTTGCAGTCATGTATGAACTTCATAAGCCAGAGGCATTCTGTGTTAGCCTGTACTTCAGAGAAGTAGATACCAAACAGGAGGGGTCCCAGGACTGAACCCTACGGTATGCCACTTGTCAGATTTGCAGTGTGGTTTATGTCAGTGAGCTAGTTGGCAACCCATCTTGTGATGTAGGGATTTATATCTACTTTAGTGAGTTTAGCTATAATTCCAGAATGGGGGATGGTGTTGAAAGCCTTGGCATGGTCAAGATATGCTGTGTGAACCACCTTACCCTTGTCTACGGCTTTGGTGACTGCCTCAAAGAAGTCAATCAGGTTCAGAAGGCATGATCTGCCTTTCACAAACCCGAACTGGGTGGGTTCCTTAGTTTGGAGGTTACTAATGTCTTTGTTTATGAGTTCTATTATGATATGTTCCATGGCATTGCAGACCATGCTCATTAGGCTAATAGGGTGATATTTCCCAAGATCAGTGGTGGCTCCCCCTTTGTGGAGTGGGATACTGTTGCTGTGTGCCATTCAGTGGGCACAAAGCCTGACATGAGACTATGATTGAACACGGTGCTTAGATGGGGAGCCAGTTCATTCTGAAGTTCATATAAAATGCAACCTAGGATGTTGTCCGGTCCCATGGATGCTGTGTTTTTGGTTTTAGAGAGTGCAGCTTTTACCTGTATAGATGTGATTACAGGGACTCTGCATTCATCCTGTATAGATATGGGCCCTTTAGAGGGTGAGAGGGAGGTAAAGTTAGCACTGAACCTATCTGCCAGGATGTTGGCAATATCAGTTGGTTCTGTAATTTTCATGCCATTGTGCTGTGACTCAGAACAGATCTGGGTGTTGCCACTGAGATTCTTGACATAGCTATGGAATGTTTTTGGTTGCCCTTAGAATCAGTGGCAATTTTGTTTTCATAGCTAGCTTTAGAGGATCTTATAAGGGATCTCAGCTTCTTACTGAGGCTGACCAGGGAGCTCCTCCAATCATGAGATTTTACTCTCTTTTGCAACAGTTTCTTCCTTCTGTTGTATGGCAGGGGACCACCAGATTGGCTTCCTTTTTTTGGATGATAGCATCTTGGTTCTGTTTGGGATAGCATGATCCATGCACTAGTGTAAGTGCTTATAGAGTGTATTTGTGTAGGATGTAACAGTTGTAAGTGTATTGTTTATCTGCATGGGTGTCATGAAGTTCACCACTTCTGTCTTAAGAAGCATGAAGTTGACTTTGGAGAAATTATTTACCATGTTTTCCTTAATGGTGGGTGGGGGCAGTATGTGGATATCTAGGGTGATTAGCTTATGGTCGGATCTGATCAAAGAGGAGTTGACTTCAGGTGTGGAACACCAGACACTCATATTGGTAATGACTAGATCTAGGATATTGTTGCCCCTGGTGGAGTTTGTGATGGCCATGCCCTGGCCCAGCAATCAAGGAGCCTCAATCCTCACCACTAATGCCAGAGAGGACATCTCATATATCAGGAAAGGATAACAAATACACACAGTAAAGTACAATTTCCCTTAAGTGCAAACAGAGATCAGAGTCTTTCTGGGGCTGGTTGCTCCCTTGCTACCCTGGTCCCCAATAAGACTCCCTACTGGCACAGCTATAGAGACCAGATCTCAGCCTAGCAGGCAAGCTAACCCTCTCTATCCAACCAGTGCTTCATGTCCCTGCCCAAGTAGCTGACACACATACACACTTTGCACTAAGTATTTATACAACTTCACAGACACGCCTGGGGAAGGCTGACACAGATTCTCCAGCTGTGCCCCTTTACCCAGACTATACTGCCACCACCAGCTAATAATTATCAGCTAGCCAAAGACCTTTAAAAGGGTGTCCAATTATTACTGTGCAATATTATTGTCCAATTGGTAGTACAGCCCAGGGCTAAAGCTATAGGAGTGGCTTAGACAGTAAACTCGATAAATATGGAATGCACTCTAGAGATTAACTTATCTCTACATAAACCAGCCACAATTGAGAAGGGTTTAAAAATGTTTAATAATAAATACTAAAAACACAAGACAATACTACTATACCACAGTGCTATTCAAGAGTTCAGAGATCACACAGAAACATAAAACAATACAGTAGGAAAGTTCTGATATAACAGAAAAACACTTAGTCTAAACTTTACAGTCCTGGCTATTTCTACAAGAAAGCACACTTCTAAGATAACTTACTTAAGAGCAAGGCAGTGCTGAGTTAGATGTCCAAGATCAAAATGCTTACAGTCTCTCTCTGAGCAATAGTTTTTAAAATCACTAACCAACATCTCTGCTGGTCCCTCCCAGATTACATCATTTTGACATTTAGGTTTTCCCAGTATACACATTACATCATTTCGACACTTAGTCTGGAGTTCCCATGCCAACAGGCTACATTATTTAACAATCTAACACCTATTCAGGAAACTACACCAATAAAAGACATTGCACATGTACAGTCTAGTAATTATTCCTTAAGTTAAAACAATAGAAAGAATGTGATAGCCCAGACCAAATGTCTCCGAGCCCTGGAGATCAAAGAACATACAAAACATAATTTTAATTTCAAAGAGCATTTGAAATGCTTGGCTTAGGTTTTCTTACAGCAGATGGCAATGTTGCTTCATTGTTGAACCATAATTTCTTTACATTTAAGACACAAGCTTGTATTTTACATTTATATTTACTAATGTCAGAATTATGTATCAAATTCTATTTGGCTAGATGGGCAGCCTTCACCCATCTCTACCAGTCTTCACAGGTGTGTGGATAAGTTGATCCAGGGCATTGGAATTTATGAATTCCAGAAGCGTTGAGCAAAAAAGTTGGTACATGAGTAGTTTTCCCAGTTAATGGTGGGGTAGTTGAAATTGCCCATTATTAGGGTGTTTGGTTGAACCCTAATATTTTCCAGTATATCAAGAAAAGAGGATTGGGAATCCAGGGGCATGGTGGAGGATCTATTGCAAGCTACAATTTGAATTGCAATTTTGCCCAAAGTTAGTTGCACTTGGATAACCTAGGATGCATTATGCTGAGCAACTAGCCTGGAAGTGTGGATATCCTTAATGAATATGGACACACCTCCACCTTTGTTGTCTGGTCCAGGTTATATGGCTGAAAAGTGTGGTATGACTTATAGCCTGATAGTGCAGCGGTGCTCTCTAGAGCCTTGAACCAGGTCTCAGTCACTGCACAGATATCGATGTTCTCCAGTTTAAGGAGTGCCTCGAGTGAGTTCATTTTGAGATTTAGACTTCTAGCATTGAGTAGCATTACCCTCAGTTTTTGCTTGCCTGTTCCTGTTATGGTGGTGAATTTGTCATGTGAACCTTGCCTAAAAAAGGCACTATAAGGGTGGCAAGAGCCTTAGCCAGTATCCGGAATCCCAGGGTCGACAGGTGCAGGCCATTTCTGGCAAAGCATTGTGGTCTGTCGACCATGTCATCCTAGGCAGACAGATACTGGATCTCTTTAGAATGACACCAGAAGCTTAGCCAATTGTTGAAGTCAGTCATTTTGTCCTTGTACTGCGGTATCATTCTGGGCGATGGCAGGATGCTACTCAAGGCTAGGGTCATACCTGTCTGGGCTACAAGATCTGAGAACTCTTCCATGTCACTTTTCATGTAGTCCAGGGAGGTATATCTCAGGTCAATCACACCAACATGGACAATGACTGAGTCATATTTGTACTTGTTGTGGAGTGACCTGAGTGCGTGGGTTATGTGGTGGATCCTGGCACCCGAAAGGCAGCTGACAGTAACCTTCTACTTAATTAGCCTGGGGAGTGGGACATCAGTGTGCCTGACTATAGAGTCACCTAGGGCTAGTGTGTTGGGTACGTTGGTTTGCCTTATGGGCAGTGGTTTATTGGCACACTACATCTGTGGGCTATGTGTCATTTGGGTTGTGTTGGGGGGTGGAGGTTGCTTGCATTTCTGCTTTGGAGGTCTCTGTTGCTTGAGCAGATTATTATTGAGAGCCTCTGCAAATATTTTTGTGATTCTATGTGTGGATTTTGGTGGTGTAGGTTTAGTGGGACTATGTGATGAGTATGGTATGGTGCAAGTGTTTACCTTCTCTTCTTGACTGTCAAGTTCAGTCTTGGTTGGAGACAGCTTTACCTCCAGTTTTGCTAGATAAGTGCATCTCTCACAGGTTGTGGTGTTGGGTGATAGGAGGAGAGGGTTGTCTGTGTGGTCATTGTGGTCATAGCTTTCTCTGAATTACATGTTCATAATGTTGCATAAATTGATGTACCTGTGAGCATTATGAATCTTTCTGAATACATAAGTCTATGTTTTGGTCTTTTGAAAGCTTGGCAATGTAATCTATTTTTGATTACTATTTTTAGCACCAGAGTCTGCCAACTGTTATTCCAGAAGAAACACTATGAATGAAAGGAAAGGATGCTTATAAAGATATGTGGGAGACTGCTTTGGGTTGTGAATTAACACCTACAATTCCCCTTTGTTTCACCCAGAATTTAAATATGTTGTGATGACCATGCCCTGGCCCAGAAGTCAAGGAGCCTCAATCCTCACTACTAACACCAGGGAGGTCATCTCCTAGAAGAGAAGAAAGGATAATTAATACACACAGTAAAGTACAATTTCACTTAAGTGCACTCAGAGATCACAGTGCTAAAATGTACACGTGAGCATAAGGCAGATTGCTGATAAGTTGGATATCAAGATCAAAATGCTCCCAGTCTCTTGTGAGAAATAGTATTTAAACATTACTAACAAACATGTCTCTAAGGCCCTCCCAAATTTCATAATTTTTGACACTTAGTCTGGAGTTCGTAGGCCACAAACTGCATTATTTAGCAATCTAACACCTGCTCAGAAACTTACAACAATATAAGGCATTTCTCATGTATACTCTAGCAGAAACCAGAGCAATAAAGCACATTCCACATCTAAATTCTGGTCATAAACTTTAGCCTTAAAACAATGGGCATGAAACCTTCATCTAGACTCACTGGAGCCGAATTCTAACATGAAAGGGTAACAACATGCTTCACTCGGCCAGTAGAGTGCAATGTTATCACATATTTTGCAGTTCCACATTTCACAGTATTCTTTTACACTCAAGAAAACATGCCTGTATTTTTACATTTATTTACAAATGCCAGAATTATATATCAAATTCTATTTGATTAGGCTGGCAGCCTTCGCCCATCTTTCCCCAATCATCACATATGTCATTAGAGCTTGTTTTAGTTTATTGGCCAGCAGACCTCCTACTGGCCTCTTTGTCACAGGGTGTGTGTGGATGAGGCAGGAGAGATAGAAATAAATGAGAAAGAAAATTTAGACTTTTGTTCTTCGACAGGTGATTCAGTATACATTCAGACATTTTAAAGGACATAGGATGGCCCCTTGCACATTATACCTGTGTATTGACTGTAAGACAGGGATCTTCAATCTTAGAAATAACCTCATGATATTGATGATGGAAGAAGATACAAGTTGGCATGTCTGCTTTTCTGATTATTACATATGGAAAATGAAAAGCTTTGAAATGACTCCATATTAATTGCAATATAATATATATATATTTTAAAAATGAGAATCAGTGAGCTGTTGATTAACGTATGTGTTTCAATTTGTGAAGTTTTGACCATTTCTGATATAGTACAAATTAAATCCCTCAATCTATCCAAAAATTAGTAAGGGGCCACTGGATCAGAAGAAAAAAATGTTAGCCCTATACAGAAAGTGACAATTTGTAATTTATATATTCAATTTGCTGTTGTTGCAATGTAAACCAGAACCATGTCCGTCCCTGTAGCATCAGTGAAGTATGTTTAACAGTAACTATTAAATCATATAGAAATGCCAGTATTAGTCTAACTGATAAATCATAAAATAACACTAGTACTGTTTGTATTGCCAAATGATAGAGTAACACCAGTACTATTCTTAAAGGACAAGAGCAAACAGAATTTTTCAAAAGCTGTACTAGTACTTTTATGTGCACATATTCAACAGTCAGCTACTCACAATGGTTTGACCAGGCAATATATCTGGGAGGCATTCTATGGTACAGATAATATATACATTTCTGTTGTAAATTGTTCTAACCTATCTGATGACAGGCGTACCAAACATTTGTTCTTTGTTAATCCACTAGACTCCTGTTTTTATGTATTGCCAATTATTATTTTTTTTTACAATTATTTCTTAAGAGACAGTAATTCACTGCAGTTTTATTTTTGACAGGCACTCTGTGCTAAGAGTACAACTTACAACTTTTAAAAAAAATAGAGCAACTGCACTCAAAAGAAGAATGCTGGCTGGATTCATCAATGGCTATACTAAGGACAGCTATCATGTAAGCTTAGTGGTGTGTGGTGCGTGGTGCACACGATAGAGCACTATAAGGTATTCATTAAATGGCGCTACACTTAGTGCAGAGCCTCAAAATGAGGGTAAATGGCAGAATATGCTAATGAAAGCATAAGTAGCTGAATTACATGGTAATTAGCCAATCCAACATGGTGGAGCTATTTAGTAGCTGTTTGCCCTGAAATCCAAAACTCTTTGGATTACAGCCACAATTACATTTAGAAAAAAAAAATTAGGGATTGTTTATTGCCATCATTAACCTGCACATGCAATAGGCTTTAAAACCAAGTGCTGCTGTTGCTGCCTTATGTTTCTGTCCAATTTTACATGCCCTACATATCAGATACTTTATTATATCACTGGCCCTATGTAAGATTTTTTTTTTGACGTGCATGACAATGGCCTCCTACACCTTTTATGTAGTTGACCATCTCCTGCCAGATACGGACACGTGAGTACTTGTCATCTCTATCTCTTTCTAAGAGGAAGGAGATGTGTTTATGTAGTGCCTGGATGATAAAGTCATTCTCTGCTTCACTGTATGATGCTTGACAGTGTGCACATGTCTTTGGTGCCATAGCCTGGTATGAGTTCAAACATAAGTGTAATGTAAAATACACAATTAACACTCAAGTGATTGCTAATAAAACAAATACGTATGGATGTATGCATCCATCATGTTCAAAATAATTAAAAAAATAAATCTCCATATTAGTACACACAAGTAAATAAAGACCCCCCCCAAAAAAGAAAGGAAATGAAAAACAAGTGTACAAGTTATATAAGGATTGCAACAGGTGTATAGGTATGTAGTACATTGTAGCATTAACAAAAGCAATATACACTTTTAGATTAAAAATAGCTAAAACTGTTGTTGGGTGTCCACTTTTGAGGAAGGCAGTCAGTTATATATCACAGGCATAACAAATGCTGAGGGCTACAAACTTCAAAATCCTGACCTTGCGACTAAGTGATACCACATACTTCTGGAATAACTGGTCAGTTGGGCATAGAAAAGTTTCCATATTATCATGTTACATTATTCACAAACATTTGTAATGCAAATAATAATAATGATAACTTATGTACACATCTATGCCAACAGGAAGGGACAATCAATGCAGACAGTAAAACTATGATTGTATTGTGAAATGCAACCTATCAGTAAAGTTGAAATACAGCATTTTGTATAAAACAGCAATATACCTTTACATAAAGTTAGATCTGAAGTAGGAGATTCATTTGTCTGCAACCTGTGGGTTATGGATCCGACATCAGATCCGAACTGGCATGGTTTATCCAGCTATGGATCCGAGCTCTTAGCTCCTCCCCTCACCCATAATGCCCTGCTCTCCCAGATCTAGTTTGCCGCGCTGGTAACCAGTTGGATCGTCTTGAGCTCTTCAGCTAAGTGTTCTAAAACTCTTTAAAAAAGTGTCAGATTGCTTTTTTATAGTTAGTTCTGTGTGATTGTGTTAGGTTTCCTTTAATCTTTTGATATTTTTGGGTTAAAATTTTAATTTTAAAATTTTATCTTAATTCCCTCCCCTCACTGGTTTGGAGTTTTGTTTGAGTCTGTACTTGGGGCCTTGTGTGTGTGCTAGTTTAGCACTAATTACTTGTCTTTTTTTTGTTGTTTAAAAAAAAAAAAAAAAAAAAAAAAACTTTAGTTATGTCAGAAGCCCCAAAGGCAATTTTTTCGAAGTGCTCCGAGTGTGGCCATAAGCTTTCCCCTGCTGATGGCCACACTCGGTGCGTTCAATGCCTTGGGGTTGAACACCTCACTTCTGGATGTTCCATTTGTGCAGGGTTCAACCCCAGGGCATTGAAGGATCGGAGGTCGAAGCTGGTCCTGACGGGACTTCTGCCCCCGGACTCGGCTTCGGCCTCCGCTCCTGTGGTGGGTACTGTTGCTTCAGTCCCCTCCTCACCTGCTCCCCCTCCTCCAGCTGGGACTCAACCTCCCGCTGCTAGGTTGGAGGAGAGGGAGGCCAAAAAAAAAGGACCGGAGAGAGAAGCACCACAAGTGGCGGGCCGAGACCTCCGTTTCGGCCCCGCCAGCTAAGCGGGCTTCTCCTCCGGCCTCCTTGGCTGCTGGCTCTCCCCCCCCTCAGCTCCGGTCCCCAGTCTGCTTTTCACCGGGGCCTGAGGAGGAGGAGACCCGATCTCCATCGAGGCGGCACTCAAGGCCTACCTCGGTAGCCTCTTCGAGGTCTACATATAGCCTTTCCGACACCGATCTGGACCGGATGATGAGAAGGTTCATCCAGGCCCAGATGCAGATGGGAGTGCTCCTGCCCCCCCCCCCACTGGGGGGGAGCTCGACCTAATTTTTTCAAGCCCATAGCTCCTTTTCTGACCCACTACCCGGGTTCGGAGTGTTCGGAGCCAGTTAGCTTCGGAGCCGGGGGTGGGTCGGCGCCGATAGTACTAGGTACTTCGGATCCGACCCTGCCCTCGAGTGTTTCGGATCCGACCTCTCAGAGCCTGGCTCCGAGCTTTGGATCCGGGGGACTCAGTGTGCCTTCGGCGCCGTCTGTGTCGGAGAGCACTGGTCCCTCAGATACGAGTGTCTTGGGGCCGGCTCCGATCCACTCTTCGGATCCGAGGGGGAGCCGACTTTCGGATCCTTTGGTCGAGGCTGGCTCCCCTTCGGCTTTTGATGTAGTGGAGAGGGCTCTGTTGAGGGCTTCCGGACCCCCGTCACTTGCTTCGGCTCCTTCCCACGCTCCATCTGCACTGGGTCAGGCTTCCGCCATCCGGTCATTGGGACAGCCCGCTTCAATACCCCAAGCTGTTCCATTGGAACAAGACACTGCTTGCGAGGACTACTTGGACAGCCCCCCCCCGTGGAAGCACCTCGCAAGCATACGTGTAAAAGGAGGCACATAGACTCCCCCGAGTCTTTAACTGAAGACACGGATTTGGAGGAAGGGGAAGGCTCCCCAAGATCACCCCCCGAGGATGTCTCCTTTGGAGACATCATGGAAATGCTTCGCATAAGGGGTGGGTGGTCTGCCCCTAAGTCTTCCTCAGATGAGTCCATGTTCTTGGAGGCATTCGAAGCGGGCCCGTCTACCTCTTGGGTGTCCCCTCCTGCCGACCCCCTGGTGGACCTTATTACCACCAGGGCATGGAAGGAAGCGGACACCGTGGAGCCAATCCCCAAAAGGCCAGACAGAATCCTTAGCCCCCCCCTTCAGACCGTGCCCACTGGAGTAAGGGGCCTCCGGTAGATGCCATGTTGACGGCAGCAGCCACCAAGAGGGAACTCGCCCAGGAGAGTCCCTCAGTCCATCCCCCGAGCAAGGAGTCTTGGATGATGGACCACTTAGGGAAGCGAATGCTTAGTTCAGCGACCTTCTCGGTGAGGGCGCTCAACTACCTGGCACATGTTATCAGGATGCAGCGCGATCTTATTAAGGAATACGCTGCATCCCCCCCAGAGTCTATGTCGGAGGAGGACAAACTTTTGCACTCCACCCGTATGGCCACTCTTCGGTCCGTGACGAATACCTCTATGCGGTTACTGTCCCATGCTACTGAGGGAGCTGCTAGAGCTGCAGGAGTAGGCCTAGTCACTAGACGCCAGGTCTGGCTCCACCATTGCGATTTCATGGAGCCCTTCAAGGCATCTTTCGCGAACGCGCCCTTTGATGGTTCTGCCCTTTTTGGCAAAACGGTTCGCGACACCTTGACCCAGAGCGAAAAGGACGGGAAGACGCTGTCTGCTGTCGGAATCTGCTTCTCTGTGCCCCAGAGGTCCTACTCTAGGAACCAAAAGGGTCAGAAGAAGATGTGGTTCCGGAAGTCGCAGCAATCCCAACCCGCTCCGGACAACCAGTCCTTCCGTGGCAGAGGAGGACAGGGAGGACGCCGCCCCAAGGGCAGAGGGGCTCCCAGGAATTTCGGGTCCAGAAAACCTTTCTCTGAACTGCCCATGCAGCAGCCCTGAGGGATTGCCCGACTGCTCCACTCTGGAGGCAGTCAGGGGATGTTTTTTGGAGCACCTAGCGGCATGGGAGTCCATAACATCAGACCGCTGGGTCCTCCGCATTATATCCAGAGGATACAAGATCCCCTTTCATCACATCCCAAAACTAAAATCCCTCCCCGACGTTCCACCCGGTCAGTGGGAGGCCGCTTCAGCAGAAATTGGCCATCTGCTGAGGAAAAGAGCCATCCAGTCCGTCCCCCCAGACCAGACTCGATCAGGGTTCTACTCCAGGTTCTTTTTAGTGCCAAAAAAGACGGGGGACCAAAGACCAATTTTAGACCTGTCCCTGTTAAACCTGGCAGTTCCCAAGGAGAAGTTCCAGATGGTCACTTTACAATCCATACTTCCCCTTCTGGGAGAGAATCACTGGATGTGCTCTATAGACCTCAAGGATGCGTACTACCAAATACTGATGGACAGACGTTCCAGAAGGTTTCTTCGCTTCCGGCTGGGAGCCAGTCATTACCAGTTCAGGGTCCTTCCCTTTGGTCTCACCACAGCCCCCAGGGTGTTCACCAAAGTATTAGCAGTGGTTGCGGCCCACCTGAGGCTTCAGGGGGTGCAGGTCTTTCCGTACCTGGATGACTGGCTTCTCACCGCCCCAGCAAGGCATTTACTATCCTTGGCGCAAGACTCCTTTCTTCATCTAGCTCCCTGCCTGGGCATCATGATAAACGTAGCAAAATCCAACCTGGCCCCTACTCAGTTGATAGATTTTATAGGTGCCAGGTTAGACACGAGGGAATTAAGAGCCTTTCTCACAGCCGACAGAGTTCGGAATCTGCGACTCCAGGTGCGGGCCATCCTCCACTCCAGCTCAGTTCCGGCGGAATTGGTCCTGAGGGCTCTAGGGTCCATGGTGGTAGCAATATCTCTTCTTCCACTCGTCAGGTTCAACATGCAGGTCCTTCAGTGGACACTTCAAGTTCAGTGGTCTTACCTTGCTCTCCCTCTGCATCATCCCATTGCGATCAGCAAGGCTTGCAAGCGGTCTCTCTTGCAGTGGCTCCATTCACAGGATCTCCACGGAGACTATATATATATATATATTTTAAAAATGAGAATCAGTGAGCTATTGATTAACGTATGTGTTTCAATTTGTGAAGTTTTGACCATTTCTGATATAGTACAAATTAAATCCCTCAATCTATCCAAAAATTAGTAAGGGGCCACTGGATCAGAAGAAAAAAATGTTAGCCCTATACAGAAAGTGACAATTTGTAATTTATATATTCAATTTGCTGTTGTTGCAATGTAAACCAGAACCATGTCCGTCCCTGTAGCATCAGTGAAGTATGTTTAACAGTAACTATTAAATCATATAGAAATGCCAGTATTAGTCTAACTGATAAATCATAAAATAACACTAGTACTGTTTGTATTGCCAAATGATAGAGTAACACCAGTACTATTCTTAAAGGACAAGAGCAAACAGAATTTTTCAAAAGCTGTACTAGTACTTTTATGTGCACATATTCAACAGTCAGCTACTCACAATGGTTTGACCAGGCAATATATCTGGGAGGCATTCTATGGTACAGATAATATATACATTTCTGTTGTAAATTGTTCTAACCTATCTGATGACAGGCGTACCAAACATTTGTTCTTTGTTAATCCACTAGACTCCTGTTTTTATGTATTGCCAATTATTATTTTTTTTTACAATTATTTCTTAAGAGACAGTAATTCACTGCAGTTTTATTTTTGACAGGCACTCTGTGCTAAGAGTACAACTTACAACTTTTAAAAAAAATAGAGCAACTGCACTCAAAAGAAGAATGCTGGCTGGATTCATCAATGGCTATACTAAGGACAGCTATCATGTAAGCTTAGTGGTGTGTGGTGCGTGGTGCACACGATAGAGCACTATAAGGTATTCATTAAATGGCGCTACACTTAGTGCAGAGCCTCAAAATGAGGGTAAATGGCAGAATATGCTAATGAAAGCATAAGTAGCTGAATTACATGGTAATTAGCCAATCCAACATGGTGGAGCTATTTAGTAGCTATTTGCCCTGAAATCCAAAACTCTTTGGATTACAGCCACAATTACATTTAGAAAAAAAAATAGGGGTTGTTTATTGCCATCATTAACCTGCACATGCAATAGGCTTTAAAACCAAGTGCTGCTGTTGCTGCCTTATGTTTCTGTCCAATTTTACATGCCCTACATATCAGATACTTTATTATATCACTGGCCCTATGTAAGATTTTTTTTTTTGACGTGCATGACAATGGCCTCCTACACCTTTTATGTAGTTGACCATCTCCTGCCAGATACGGACACGTGAGTACTTGTCATCTCTATCTCTTTCTAAGAGGAAGGAGATGTGTTTATGTAGTGCCTGGATGATAAAGTCATTCTCTGCTTCACTGTATGATGCTTGACAGTGTGCACATGTCTTTGGTGCCATAGCCTGGTATGAGTTCAAACATAAGTGTAATGTAAAATACACAATTAACACTCAAGTGATTGCTAATAAAACAAATACGTATGGATGTATGCATCCATCATGTTCAAAATAATTAAAAAAATAAATCTCCATATTAGTACACACAAGTAAATAAAGACCCCCCCCAAAAAAGAAAGAAAACAGACAACAAGTGTACAAGTTATATAAGGATTGCAACAGGTGTATAGGTATGTAGTACATTGTAGCATTAACAAAAGCAATATACACTTTTAGATTAAAAATAGCTAAAACTGTTGTTGGGTGTCCACTTTTGAGGAAGGCAGTCAGTTATATATCACAGGCATAACAAATGCTGAGGGCTACAAACTTCAAAATCCTGACCTTGCGACTAAGTGATACCACATACTTCTGGAATAACTGGTCAGTTGGGCATAGAAAAGTTTCCATATTATCATGTTACATTATTCACAAACATTTGTAATGCAAATAATAATAATGATAACTTATGTACACATCTATGCCAACAGGAAGGGACAATCAATGCAGACAGTAAAACTATGATTATATTGTGAAATGCAACCTATCAGTAAAGTTGAAATACAGCATTTTGTATAAAACAGCAATATACCTTTACATAAAGTTAGATCTGAAGTAGGAGATTCATTTGTCTGCAACCTGTGGGTTATGGATCCGACATCAGATCCGAACTGGCATGGTTTATCCAGCTATGGATCCGAGCTCTTAGCTCCTCCCCTCACCCATAATGCCCTGCTCTCCCAGATCTAGTTTGCCACGATGATAACCAGTTAGATCGTCTTGAGCTCTTCAGCTAAGTGTTCTAAAACTATTTAAAAAAGTGTCAGATTGCTTTTTTATAGTTAGTTCTGTGTGATTGTGTTAGGTTTCCTTTAATCTTTTGATATTTTTGGGTTAAAATTTTAATTTTAAAATTTTATCTTAATTCCCTCCCCTCGCTGGTTCGGAGTTTTGTTTGATTCTGTACTTGGGGCCTTGTGTGTGTGCTAGTTTAGCACTAATTACTTGTCTTTTTTTTATTGTTTAAAAAAAAAAAAAAAAAAACTTTAGTTATGTCAGAAGCCCCAAAGGCAATTTTTTCGAAGTGCTCCGAGTGTGGCCATAAGCTTTCCCCTGCTGATGGCCACACTCGGTGCGTTTGATGCCTTGGGGTTGAACACCTCACTTCTGGATGTTCCATTTGTGCAGGATTCAACCCCAGGGCATTGAAGGATCGGAGGTCGAAGCTGGTCCTGGCGGGACTTCTGCCCCTGGACTTGGCTTCGGCCTCCGCTCCCGTGGTGGGTACTGTTGCTTCAGTCCCCTCCTCACCTGCTCCCCCTCCTCCACCTGGGACTCAACCTCCCGCTGCTAGGTTGGAGGAGAGGGAGGCCAAAAAAAAAGGACTGGAGAGAGAAGCACCACAAGAGGCGGGCCGAGACCTCCTTTTCGGCCCTGCCAGCTAAGTGGGCTTCTCCTCCGGCCTCCTTGGCTGCTGCCTCCCCCCCCTCGGCTCCGGTCCCCGGTCTGCTTTTCACCGGGGCCTGAGGAGGAGGAGACCCGATCTCCATCGAGGCGGCACTCAAGGCCTACCTCGGTAGCCTCTTCGAGGTCTACATATAGCCTTTCTGATGCCGATCTGGACCGGATGATGAGAAGGTTCATCCAGGCCCAGATGCAGATGGAGTGCTCCTGCCCCCACTGGGGAGCTCGACCTAATTTTTCAAGCCCATAGCTCCTTTTCTGACCCACTACCCGGGTTCGGAGTGTTCGGAGCCAGTTAGCTTGAGCGGGGTGGGTCGGCGCCGATAGTACTACGTACTTCGGATCTGACCCTGCCCTCGAGTGTTTCGGATCCAACCTCTCAGAGCCTGGCTCCGAGCTTTGGATCCGGGGACTCGGTGTGCCTTCAGCGCCGTCTGTGTCGGAGCGTACTGGGCCTTCGGATCCGAGTGTCTCGGGGCCGGCTCCGATCCACTCTTTGGATCCGAGGGGGAGCCGACTTTCGAATCCGTTGGTCGAGGCTGGCTCCCCCTCGGCTTTTGATGTAGTGGAGAGGGCTCTGTTGAGGGCTTCAGGGCCCCCGGCACTTGCTTCGGCTCCTTCCCGCGCTCCATCTGCACTGGGTCAGGCTTCCGCCATCCGGTCATTGGGACAGCCCGCTTCAATACCCCAAGCTGTTCCATTGGAACAAGACACTGCTTGCGAGGACTACTTGGACAGCCCCCGAGGAAGCACCTGCAAGCATACGTGTAAAGGAGGCACATAGACTCCCGAGTCTTTAACTGAAGACACGGATTTGGAGGAAGGGGAAGGCTCCCCAAGATCACCCCCCGAGGATGTCTCCTTTGGAGACATCATGGAAATGCTTCGCATAAGGGGTGGGTGGTCTGCCCCTAAGTCTTCCTCAGATGAGTCCATGTTCTTGGAGGCATTCGAAGCGGGCCCGTCTACCTCTTGGGTGTCCCCTCCTGCTGACCCCCTGGTGGACCTTATTACCACCAGGGCATGGAAGGAAGCGGACACCGTGGAGCCAATCCCCAAAAGGCCAGACAGAATCCTTAGCCCCCCCCTTCAGACCGTGCCCACTGGAGTAAGGGGCCTCCGGTAGATGCCATGTTGATGGCAGCAGCCACCAAGAGGGAACTCGCCCAGGAGAGTCCCTCAGTCCATCCCCCGAGCAAGGAGTCTTGGATGATGGACCACTTAGGGAAGCGAATGCTTAGTTCAGCGACCTTCTCGGTGAGGGCGCTCAACTACCTGGCACATGTTATCAGGATGCAGCGCGATCTTATTAAGGAATACGCTGCATCCCCCCAGAGTCCATGTCGGAGGAGGACAAACTTTTGCACTCCACCCGTATGGCCACTCTTCGGTCCGTGACGAATACCTCTATGCGGTTACTGTCCCATGCTACTGAGGGAGCTGCTAGAGCTGCAGGAGTAGGCCTAGTCACTAGACGCCAGGTCTGGCTCCACCATTGCGATTTCATGGAGCCCTTCAAGGCATCTTTCGCGAACGCGCCCTTTGATGGTTCTGCCCTTTTTGGCAAAACGGTTCGCGACACCTTGACCCAGAGCGAAAAGGATGGGAAGACGCTGTCTGCTGTCGGAATCTGCTTCTCTGTGCCCCAGAGGTCCTACTCTAGGAACCAAAAGGGTCAGAAGAAGATGTGGTTCCGGAAGTCGCAGCAATCCCAACCCGCTCCGGACAACCAGTCCTTCCGTGGCAGAGGAGGACAGGGAGGACGCCGCCCCAAGGGCAGAGGGGCTCCCAGGAATTTTGGGTCCAGAAAACCTTTCTCTGAACTGCCCATGCAGCAGCCCTGAGGGATTGCCCGACTGCTCCACTCTGGAGGCAGTCAGGGGATGTTTTTTGGAGCACCTAGCGGCATGGGAGTCCATAACATCAGACCGCTGGGTCCTCCGCATTATATCCAGAGGATACAAGATCCCCTTTCATCACATCCCAAAACTAAAATCCCTCCCCGACGTTCCACCCGGTCAGTGGGAGGCCGCTTCAGCAGAAATTGGCCATCTGCTGAGGAAAAGAGCCATCCAGTCCGTCCCCCCAGACCAGACTTGATCAGGGTTCTACTCCAGGTTCTTTTTAGTGCCAAAAAAGACGGGGGACCAAAGACCAATTTTAGACCTGTCCCTGTTAAACCTGGCAGTTCCCAAGGAGAAGTTCCAGATGGTCACTTTACAATCCATACTTCCCCTTCTGGGAGAGAATCACTGGATGTGCTCTATAGACCTCAAGGATGCGTACTACCACATACTGATGGACAGACGTTCCAGGAGGTTTTTTCGCTTCTGGCTGGGAGCCAGTCACTACCAGTTCAGGGTCCTTCCCTTTGGTCTCACCACAGCCCCCAGGGTGTTCACCAAAGTATTAGCAGTGGTTGCAGCCCACCTGAGGCTTCAGGGGGTGCAGGTCTTTCCGTACCTGGATGACTGGCTTCTCACCGCCCCAACAAGGCATCTACTATCCTTGGCGCGAGACTCCTTTCTTCATCTAGCTCCCTGCCTGGGCATCACGATAAACGTAGCAAAATCCAACCTGGCCCCTACTCAGTTGATAGATTTTATAGGTGCCAGGTTAGACACGAGGGAATTAATAGCCTTTCTCACAGCCGATAGAGTTCGGAATCTGCGACTCCAGGTGCGGGCCATCCTCCACTCCAGCTCAGTTCTGGTGGAATTGGTCCTGAGGGCTCTAGGGTCCATGGTGGTAGCAATATCTCTTCTTCCACTCGTCAGGTTCAACATGCAGGTCCTTCAGTGGACACTTCAAGTTCAGTGGTCTTACCTTGCTCTCCCTCTGCATCATCCCATTGCGATCAGCAAGGCTTGCAAGCGGTCTCTCTTGTGGTGGCTCCATTCACAGGATCTCCACGGAGGCCGCCCATTTTCTGCTTCTCCCCCTCTCGCCACGGTGACCATGGACGCCTCCCACCTTGGGTGGGAGGGGCATTATGCAGGCCGGATGGTACAAGGCACGTGGAATGACTCAGAGACCTCCCTGCATATCAATGTTCTAGAGATGAGAGCAGTGCTCTTGGCGTTGTGAGCACTTCAGGCCTTTCTTCCCCTGGGAACAATTGCGATTCAGTCAGACAACATGTCGGTGGTCTGGTACATCAACAAACAGGGGGAACCAGGTCTTATCCTTTATGTCGAGAAGCCATGAGAGTGTGGGAATGGGCGATCTCCACCAACCGCTTTCTCATCGCAACGCATATTCTGGGTCGGTCCAACATCCTTGCGGACAAGCTCAGTCGCACCATTCTTTCCCCGTATGAGTGGTCTCTCAATGCTCAAGTAGCGAAACGTATCTTCGCACAGTGGGGAACTCCTTGTTGCGATCTCTTTGCGTCTCCCTTAAACACCAAGTGCGACAGTTTTTTCGCTCTAATCCCTCCTCCAGGGGATTCCCCGAGGCAGCTCTGGTGCATGCTTGGCCTCCCGGTCTTCTTTACGCTTACCCACCTTTGCCTCTGATGCTCCAGGTTCTTCAGAAAGCCTCTCGGTTGGGGTGCAGAATGATTCTCATTGCCCCATTCTGGCCTCGACAGATCTTGTTCCCTTACCTAAGGTCTCACTCGGTGAATCCACCTTGGATTCTAGATCCCATTCCGGATCTGATTTCACACCCATCGAACCTACCAACTCCGAATCTGGACAACCTGAAGCTAACTGCTTGGCTGCTCCAGTTCCACTCCTAATTAGGACTCCCGGTATCTCGTCCCCCGTTAAGGCCATCCTGGTAGCAGCTCATAAACCATCTACCAGAAAAGTTTACCGCAGTAAATGGAAACGATTCTCCATTTGGGCGGAGCGGCAGGGTCTAGATCCCTTCACAGTTCCCCTTCCTCTGGTGCTAGACCTCCTTACCACTCTTTTTAATGATGGTGCCAGTAGTTCCATGGTCAAAGTGCAGCTTGTGGCCATTTCTCACCATCATGTTGGTCATGACTCTGGACCGCTTATGTCCGCCAAATTATGTAAAATATTTCTAAAAGGCACCTTTCTCCTTAGACCCTCTGTCAAGCAGGCGGTTCCACCATGGGATCTTTCTTTGGTTCTTCAGGCCTTGACCGCTCCCCCCTTTGAGCCTGCGGCCACAGTAGATCTTAAATTCTTATCCATCAAGACTACTTTTTTAGTAGCCATTACTTCGGCCAAAAGAGTTTCAGAACTTCAAGCCTTATCCATGAAGCTGCCTTACTTGGTCTTCCATCCAGACCGCGTATACCTCAGGGCCAATCCCTCCTTTCTTCCTAAGGTAGCTTCAGAAGCAAACATTAATCAGTCCATTAACCTCCCTGTTTTCTTTCCTAAATATCAGAACAAGGGTGAATACAAGCTGCATTCCTTGGATGTTCACAGGCACCTTCGTTTTTATCTTAACAGGACAGCTGGTCATAGGCAATCCGACCAATTGTTCATTTCCTTTGCCAAATTCAATCTGGGTAAGCCAATTTCCAAAGTCTTCTTGTCACGCTGGATTTCGCAGTGTATTCTTTTAGCTTACCAAGCTTCTGGGAGGCCTGCACCGGAGGGAGTCCATGCCCATTCGACCCGGTCAGTTTCTACCTCAGCGGCCTTTAAAGCTAGGATTCCTCTGGATGACATTTGTTCAGCAGCCACTTGGGCTTCATCTCATACCTTAATTTCTCATTACAAGCTGGATATCACATCTAGAGGTAGAGCATCCTTTGGCTCCACGGTGCTCCGGAATATCCTTCCATGACGGCCGCCCAAGATTCAGGTAGCTGGGGACTCTGTCCCACAGGTTGCAGACAAATGAATCTCCTACTTCAGATTTAGAAGTTATGTACTTACCATAACGTTCCATCTGAGTAGGTGGATTCATTTGTCTGCAACCATCCCGCCCTCCTATCCCCCTGGCCTTGTCAGTTTTCTGCATATTATGTGTTACCCATTTCTAGGGTATTATGATACAGGGTAAACTCGATCTGAGGTCATGTAGGGAGAGCAGGGCATTATGGGTGAGGGGAGGAGCTAAGAGCTCGGATCCATAGCTGGATAAACCATGCCGGTTTGGATCCGATATCGGATCTATAACCCACAGGTTGCAGACAAATGAATCCACCTACTCAGATGGAACGTTATGGTAAGTACATAACTTCTAATTATGAAACTAGAAACAGGTTTTGCAAGCAAATAGCAGCATGGAGCTCTATGGATCCAAACAGTCTTCCCACCACAATACAATTTCCTTGCCTACAAGATTACCTTGATATAGTGCAAATTCAGTCCTCGGGGCACTATGAATATGCAAATGAGATGAGAACTCATTAGCATGCATACATTCCAAAATCTGCATTAAGTGCAGGGAATGTAAGCATGATTGTATGAACATGTCCTACCGCTGCAAGAATGAACACTAAGTTTTATTTGCAAAGGGTTTGCAAATGTGAATGACTACTTTGAATGCAGAAACAATTACTGTTTCACAGTCTGTCCTCTTTATTGTACAGTTACCAAGGTTGTGTCAGAGAGAGAAGGCTTAATGCTAAATTCTGTGATCACATTGATTGAGTTAGGAGAACAGTATTCCTAACATTTGTATGAATCTTTTATGACTCCACTTTGTGCCTCTAAGTAACAATTCTTTTACAGTTCTAAGGATGTACATTACTCATTGAAGCACATATTGATAGCAATGCAAAGGAGATAACGTTGTTAGAAAACCATAGATAAGGGAATGCGGCTCACAAAATAATGAGAAGAAAACAGCTACAATGTTGGAAATATTTTATAGTCTGTTAGGAAATATAAGCTTAATTATTTGTAAGATCACATTCATCTACACATCTACTAGCAAATTACAAAGGACAGCTTTCAGAGCTTGTTTCCATTGCAGTTTTGATGTGAATTGATACAATCTCACATCTTCCTTATGTGTAATCTATTTTTTCTTCTTCCTCTCATATGTCTGTCTGTGGCAAATACTGATAGTAATCTCAATTGTGTGCTGTTAATTCACTGGTTTGATATCTCAAATCTAGAGAGGATGTGTTGTGTGAACACACTGGTACTTAAGCAATATATATGTTCATGTTGAAAGACAATAAAGTAGAGGTAACATCAGACATGCACATTTTAAATAAAGATTTCCTTTACTTTATATAAATATTTTTTCCTGTATCCTTTGTGGCCTTGTGCACTCTTGACTGGCAGCATTCCCTAGCAGTGAGCAACAGTTCACTTCCTAAGGTAAAAACTAAAAAATTTAACTGGGAATGCCATCAGTAGTGGAATTAAGACTGTCACTGGTGCACTTTCATCCAAGCTTTGAGCAATACTGAGTGAAGAAATTCCAACTTTCAGCTAGTTGTCTCTGTGGCACAAGGTATAAATAAAGTAATGTTAGAGAAAGAGGCCAGATAATGCAGCATTAAAATCCAGTTTAGAGATAACTTTTATAACTGGATTCAGAATAATTATTGACCACCAATGTTGCATTTGACATGAAAAGGCTACAGTCTGCGATTAATGATAACAATCTTACCTGCAGTCCATGTGAATTGGTGTTAGAAATGTGTTGTTGTTGTTGTGATAAGACCTCTTTACCTCAGGGCAGTAATTAAGGATCCTCAATCCTCACCACTGTCTCTGGTAAGGGAGCATCACTAAAAGCAGGGATAAAAATACACAATTTCCTCTAAGAGTACGCCAGGCATAGGCTGAAAACCTAAGACTGGACTATATGCTTCACTCCAGGTCCGCAAATGAGTCTCTACCCCAACCATTCCAGAGCACTGTGTCCCAGTCCTAGGTAGCTGACGCACTCACTCTTAAATATCTGATATTCACACATACACACTCTTGAGAAAGACTGACACAGATTAACCTGCTGTGCCCCATTCCCCAAATTACAAGGGTAATGACTGCCACCAGTCAAATACCACAATACCCTTCAAAATGGGTGTTCAATTATATTAGGTAAAATAGACACTGATACAATTGGCAGCATGTAAACAAAGCAGTAAGACTTTTTGGCGTAGCCCTGGTGTTATCACAATAAGCATAAATACTCTCAAGTTATTAAAAGTATTCACTACATAACCAGCCACAATATGAGGTAGTAAAACATTTAATAATAAGTAAAAATATTTAAAACATGTAAACACTGAATAATTGATTCCAATAAAGGACAGAGTTTCACACATAGGAACTATGAAAATAATACTATAGGATAGATCTCACATTGAGTTTAGAAAACCTCTAATTAACTAGCTGTAGTTCCCTGACTACTTAAAGATTAACTGTCCATATATAATCTAAATAACTCAGCAAGGCAATATTATACTCTTATTTTTGCAGGCAAGATGAGGAATTATGTCAAGACTCCAGGCTGTTGTCTGTCCTCAGTGATTGGAGCAACTACTCTGGAAATAGCTGTACTACTACTACTGCTGAACAGCTCTGGAAAGAAACTAACTACTACTGCTGAACAGCTCTGGAAACAACTGAATGATAACTAAACAACTCTGGAAAACTGAATGATCACTGAAAACTGACCCAGACCCTGCTTTTATAGCAGATTTTTTCCCAATATTTTTATTTTCATTTCGCACTTATAAAAGACACAAAAATGTTCATATTTACAACATGATCATAAGAGAAAGTTATACATTATAGTTAATATAGAAACATGAAGGTCATATAACAAACCTATTTACATTATATACATAAATGCTTTCTGAAACAAGTTTAAACAATATAAAGACAACACATACATTAATGTTTGCAATACCATATTTTGTTGTGAGTTTGTGGGTATATTGCTAGGTTTCCTTATAACACATTACTCCATAGTGTGCATGATGTTTTATGCTAGTATGATATTAAAGGTTTGTTTCCAAGTTGCTCGAGTTTTGCTGTTTTTGTTTCTTTTATCCATTACTATTTTGTAAGCTAACAGGTATTTAATAGCCACTTTCTTAAAACCCTCCCAGGAGATGTTCATAGAGTGTATCCATTTGAGAGCTATATATAGTTTCATTAATGAGAATATGGTTATACGTGAGTTTGCTTGTTTTACTGAGAAGTAAGATGAGCGAATATGTAATATGGTAAATTCGGATTCCCATGTAAGTGCTGATGATTGATATCCCACTTTGTGTAATTGCAATTTCAGTGAATTCCAGAGCTTATAGACGCATTTACGACTCCAAAATAGATGCATTAAATCTGCTATCTGATCCTTGCAGTGTGGACAGTATGGTGATTTTGTTTAATTTAAATTGTGTAGTAATGCAGGTGTGAAATATGCATTGTTATTTATCATAAGCTGTGTGTACAACAGTTTTTTAAGGAGTATGCTTTTCAGTGTTAGATTACTTTAATTTTGTAACTGGTGGTCATCCAGAGATGGTTGTATTTTCCTCCAATAGTTAGAGAAAAGGAGGTCTTTCTGGAATTTATTTCCCCTATCATTTTGTATGAGTCTGTTATAGTTTTCTTTGTCATGAGGATAGTCTCCAAGAGCAGAGTGCATTTTTCCATGTCACTATTGGGTATGGTAAGTTTTTGGAGGTAACTGGAACACATCTCTTTTTTTGTCTAAGCATTATTATGTAAGACAGGTAGATTCAGATTATTCCATTTCTTGGATAGTTCAATTAAGCAGTGGGTAGATATCTTGTATTCTTTTTTATTTTAATCAGGGAAAGGAATCTAAATCTAGCATCTTGTTATTTATTTTTAAATTAGGATTTTTATGTAGGGGTTGTAATGTTATCAGAGCTTGCCCCAGGTTTAAGGAATGAAATACTTTTTGTGTTATGTTTATAGAATGTTTTAGAGGGTCTATAATTTTGTGCACTTGTAGATCTTTTTTGTTCAAAAAGGGAGGTACTTTGGGATTGATGCCTAGTGATTTGATGTATCTGTAGTATATTATCACACATGGCGGTGACCAAGTTTTTGCTGATGGGTTATACTCTGCTATTCTCACTATTCTGTTAGTGTGGATAATAGAGTAATACGTTTTAAAATCTGGTAGGTTTAGACCTCCTTTGTTCTTGGGGAGTGTTAGCTTCTGGTATGAGATATAGCAGATTTTTAAAAAAATGTAACAGAAAGCTGCTATGAGACTTCTGCTCTCTCATATCAGACTTTGAATAGAAAACAAACAGTTATATTGAAAATTCTATTCTCCCAGCTCTGGCACACAATGACATCACATCTAGGTCAGCTGATTCTGATGTAACATACATTCAGAATTCTCTTTAAAAAAATGCACATTTTGTCAGCTACTAGAACACTGTTTGACATTCAAACATCTTACATAAATCATAATGATAATCAAGACATAAACTTATTTACAAAATGACAGCTAGTCATGCTGGCACATGTAACACAGGATAATTTACAATTATTTACAAAACTTCAGCCATCATGCTAGCACAGATAATAATATGTAATATCCTCACATTTGTGAACTCATATCTTCTCATTATTAATACTAATGGGTCTATGTCCAGCTATCGAATCTTAAAAAACTTGAACCACAAAATAACGAATATAAAACAGCAAAAGGGACTATTATCGAACAATGGCAACTTTGAAAAAATATATTGAATGACCATAGTTGGCCAATAACGAGGAAGTAATGTGATGCATAAGGTAAGTGAAGGGAAACCTTTTCAATTTGCCCTATTCCCCAATGTAGTGCAATCTCAGAGTTGGTATATATAGTTAGGAAGGGTGTGGGGGGCTCAGCCCCCACCTTGGTTGGTTGTGTGTGCGATGTTGGCTAACTATGGCCATTTTATGTACTGTTTCTCACCATTGCTGTTGTTTGATAATTGTCCCTTTCACTGTTTTACTTCTGTTGTTTTATGGTTTGAGTTTTTTACGATATGGTAGCTGAACATAGACCCAATACTAATATGTGCTATGGATGTTATGACATATGACATTTTGTGGAGTGTGCTAACACAAAAAAAGTAGCATGAGTTATATGGACATATGTGTCATACTTGCTGTTAAACTTGTCCATATCTGACAAGCATTCATCATAACAGTTATGCGAGATATTGTTAACTTTGATGTCATGTGCAATTGTATGTATTGTGGCAAGAATGACCTGCTGTCATTTTCGCTGTGTCCCCTTTAAGAACAATTGTCATTACACTAAATTCTGATGATGTATAACCTAAATGCTACTTGCGTTCTTGCAAGCAGAAATGAAAAAGATGACTGTGTCATGCTAATGCTATAACAGCTTAGTTCTGTGCTACATATATCCATTAAATATGTTTATTTTCAATGCAAGGTAGTAGTTTGTTAATTTGTTATGCCATTTACCTTTGCATTCCTCTTGGCAGTGCCCAAACAGGGTGCATTCCCAAAGGGAAAAAAATAATTTGGGCTGTCTACTGTAACACAAGCAAGCCTGGCACTGGTATACAGCCATCAGTTCTCTGGTTATTATTCTGAGCTTAGAGTATGAGGACAGCTGATGTGGGATTTGAATCCAGTTTACTGACAATTTTACAGAGGGGGTTGTGAAGAAATATTGACACATTTTGATATATGGTTGTCTTTTGGTTGTTTGAAACTCAACTATTGTCAGTATTGCTAAATAACAGGTGTCTGTCACCTTTTCCAATATTTGGCATTACCTAATGTCTTGATAATGCATGCTATACATTAAAGTTCTGATTTGGCAAGGAGATGTTAGAAGGATGAATGTGTCACTGTGATGCACTTCTATACACTTTCATTGTTTTGATTTTCTTTTCAATTGTTTTCTATTTTTTTAGTATCCTTTGCATTTACGCTGTTCTTGGCAGTGTGTAAACATGGATCACAATTGAAGGAAAAAAGTGAACAATTCAAGTTCAGTTGCCTTCTGTAGTGCAAATGAGCCTGGTTCCTGTGCATGACTATTAGCAATCTGGATAGTTCTCAATGAAATAAATTCACCTGTTTGCCAGCTTTTCCTGTGGCATGAGGTGAAAGTGCATTGGTCATAGAGAATAAGACAGGTGATGCAGGGTTCAAATCCAGTTGACAAACACATTTACAGAGTGGGGGGTAAAATGACATTTATTATAATCTTTTGATTAGAAATGTACCAATACATGCAGATGAGTATCATAAGTATGTTTATTACAAGAAACATTTCATTAATGCTTGTTATAGAAGCCCAATATAATGTATTAAATTATCTTAAACACGACAATGATGACATCTAATGTAAACTGCACATCCATAGGTATGATGTACACAATCTTTTTTATCATTCTTATCAGTTGGCATGTATCATAATTAAGTGTTTATGACAGTATGTCCTGTGAATTATGTATGTAACATAACACGCCATGTAAACAAAACCAACACAATCCTGGCACCCTAAGAGGTGGAAATAAAATTTCTTTACCACAGCGAAATGTGGAACCTACAGCTTTATTGCATAAATGCAATTACACCACAATAGAGTTTTTGCCTTCTGTTACACTTCCTCAGATGCAAAATGGATTAACCAAGCTGTGACTTCCTTTTATACCACACACAATGCATGCAATTATTAAAAAAAAAACAATACAAATCATTACTTTAAAATCATACCAGTCCTTAAAATAAAATACATTTAAAAGACTTCATGTTGACAAGTATGTACTAATATGACCCAAACAGTTAACGATGCTCATGATACAAAACATGCACACCAACAATAAATGTTAAACTACTTATGTTGAATAAAATCATATATTATATTTATAGTGCATGAATATATATATATATATATATATATATATATATATGTTGAATAAATAAATAAATAATACATATATACATATGTAAAAAAGTGTATAGAAATGTATGAAAAAATATATATAAAACATTTTATAAATATATGTATATCTTCTTCTTCTTTTGGCTGCTCCCATCAGGGGTCACCACAGCAGATCAACTGTTTCCATTTCTTCCTGTCCTCTGCATCTTGCTTTGTCACACCATCCACCTGCATGTCCTCTCTCACCACATCCATAAGCCTTATCTTAGACCTTCCTCTTTTCCTGTTACCTGGCAGCTTCATCCTTAGCATCTTTTTCCCAATATACTCTGCATCCCTCCTCAGCACATGTCCAAACCAACATAATCTTGCCTCACTGGCTTTGTCTCCAAACCTTCCAACCTCGGCTGACCCTCTAATATACTTATTCCTAATCCTGTCCATCCTCGTCACACCCAGTGAAAATCTTAACATCTTCAACTCTGCCACGTCAAGCTCTAACTCCTGCCTTTTTGTCAATGCCACTGTCTCCAACCCATATAAAATAGCTGGTCTCACTACCCTCTTGTAGACCTTCCCTTTCACTCTTACTGGTACTCGTCTATCACAAATCACTCCTGACACTCTTCTCCACCCACTCCATCCTGCCTGTACTCTCTTCTTCACCTCTCTTCCATACTTACCATTACTCTGAACTGTTGATCCCAAGTACTTAAAATCATTCACCTTCACCACCTCTACTTCCTGCATCCTCACCATTCCTCTATCCTCCCTCTCATTCACACACATATATACTGTCTTAGTCCTGCTGACTTTCATTCCTCTTCTCTCCAGAGCATATCTCCACCTCTCCAGGGTCTCCTCCACATGTTCCCTACTCTCACTACAGATCACAATGTCATCTGCAAACATCATAGTCCATGGGGACTCCCTGTCTGATCTCGTCTGTCAACCTGTCCATCACCATTTCAAATAAGAAAGGGCTCAGAGCTGATCCTTGATGTAATCCCACCTCCACCTTAAATGCATCTGTCACTCCCCCCGCAGACCTCACCGCTGTCACACTACCCTCGTACATATCATGTACCACTCTTACATACTTCTCTGACACTCCCGACTTCCTCATACAATACCACAACTCCTCTCTAGGCATCCTGTCATATGCTTTCTCTAAATCCACAAAGACCCAATGCAACTCCTTCTGACCTTCTCTGTACTTCTCCATCAGCACTCTCAGAACAAACATCGCATCTGTAGTGTTCTTTCCTGGTATGAAACCATACTGCTGATCACTAATCATCACCTCCCTTCTTAACCTAGCTTCCACTACTCTTTCTCATAACTTCATGCTGTGACTGATCAGTTTAATCCCTCTGTAGTTACTACAGTTTTGCACATCACCCTTATTCTTAAAAATTGGTACCAAAACACTTTTTCTCCATTCCTCAGGCATCCTCTCACTTTCCAAGATTTCATTAAACAATCTAGTTAAAAACTCCACTGCCATTTCACCTAAACACCTCCATGCTTCCACAGGTATGTCATCGGGACCAACAGCCTTTCCATTCTTCATCCTCTTCATAGCTATCCTTACTTCCTCCTTGCTAATCCACTGCACTTCATGATTCACTATCCACACATCATCCGACCTTCTCTCCCTCTCATTATTTTCATTCATCAGCCCCTCAAAGTATTCTTTCCATCTCTCAACACACTCTCCTTGCTTGTGAGTACATTTCCCTCATTATCCTTTATCACCTTTACCTGCTGCATATCTTTCCTAGCTCAGTCCCTCTGTTTAGCCAATCGGTACAGGTCCTTTTCTCCCTCCTTAGTGTCCAACCTTTTATACAACTTTTCATACGCCTTATCCTTAACCTTTGCCACCTCTCTCTTTGCCATGCACCTCAACTCCTTATACTCTTGTCTACTTTCTTCATCTCTCTGACAATCCCACTTCTTCTTAGCCACCATCTTTCTCTGTATACTCTCCTGTACTTCTTCATTCCACCACCAGGTCTCCTTGACCTCCTTCCTCTTTCCAGATGTCACACCAAGCACCTTTCTAGCCATCTCTCTTACTAGCTCTTCTATAGTTACCCAGCTATTCGGTAACTCTTCACTGCCACTCAGTGCCTGTCTTAACTCTTCCCTGAACATCACCTCACAATTACCCTTTTTCAATTTCCACCATTTGATCCTTGGTGCTGTCCTCACACTCATCCTCCTCTTCTTGATCACCAATGTCATCCTACAAACCACCATCCTATGCTGCCTAACTACACTTGCCCCTGCCACCACTTTACAGTCTCCAATCTCCTTCAGATTGGCCCTTCTACTACATAAGATATAATCCACTAGGGTCAGGGACTATCTTTTCCAATACAAAAAATGTCCACTTAGAATTTTTGCAATTATAAGTTCCACACTTATAAGTTTCTTTCCTTCTCTGACTAGTAACCTTCTTTTCTTGTTAATAGGAAGGAAGTGGATAACCACCCAGTGGGAAATTTTGTCCTGCAATACCGTATGGACACACCAGCTATTAGAGACATTATAGCTGAACACTGGAGAAGTTTAGTGGATACTCTGATTTGGAAGTATTGTTTAAGACCCCTTTAAAATTTAGTTATAAGAAAGGAAGGAATCTTAAAGACCGTCTGGAACAAGAAAAGAAGGTTACTAGTCAGAGAAGGAAAGGAACTTATAAGTGTGGTTCTTGCCCACAGTGTCCCTACATTATCAATCAGGGCAAGGTGTATATTGTAGAGAGAGGGAAGATCATTGAAGCTGACATGTTTGCTAACTGCAATAGTGAGGGGGTTGTTTAACTCACTTTATGCAAAGTATGTGGGGCATTTTATGTGGGCAAGACCACACGTAAATTAAAGAGGCGGGTGTATGAACATATGAATGCTGTAAGAATACAAGATCATAATAATGCATTATATAAGCATACATTGAACTGCAAAAATTCTAAGTGGACATTTTTTGTATTGGAAAAGATAGTCCCTGACCCTAGAGGTGGTGCATGGGAAACAAGAAAAGATGTGAGGGAGCTTTTTTGGCAGTTGGTATTAGAGGCTAATAAGCACCCAGGAATTAATGAACATCTATCTGTAGTACCCATTTTAAAGATGAGAGCTGCTAAATTATAAATAAATTCTACAGAAAACATTTTAACTACAGAAAATAATAGGTTAAAAGTTTGAATATTTAGTGACATAGTTAGGATGTTTATTTCATATACACATATACATATATTTATAAAATGTTTTATATATTTTTTTCATACATTTCTATACATTTTTTTTACATATGTATATATATATATATATATATATATATATATATATATATATATATATATATATATGTGTGATTTATTTATTTATTTATTTATTTATTCAACATTATATATATATATTCATACACTATAAATATAATATATGATTTTATTCAACTTAAGTAGTTTAACATTTATTGTTGGTGTGCATGTTTTGTATCATGTGCATTGTTAACTGATTAGGTCATATTAGTATATGCCTGTCAACATGAAGTCTTTTAAATGTATTTTATTTTAAGGATTGGTATGATTTTAAAGTATTGATTTTTATTGGTTGATTAAATAATTGCATGCATTGTGTGTGGTATAAAAGGAAGTCACAGCTTGGTTAATCTATTTTGCATCTGAGGAAGTTTAACAGAAGACAAAAACGCTATTATGGTGTAATTGCGTTTATGCACTAAAGCTGTTGGTTCCACATTTCGCTGTGGTAAAGAAATTTTATTTCCATCTCTTAGGGTGCCAGGATTGTGTGGTTTTGTTTACTTGTTAACTTGGGCACACTTTCCTCCGTTTCATTTGGTATAACACACCATGTATTCGGTCATACAGTTGCATGACTCTGAAATGCATTTACAAACACAAAGACTGCCTCCTACACAGAAATGCAGTCCCATGACTAACTAAAGTGACAGACATTCAGGCATTTCTAAGTATATCTCCAGTCATTGTTAGACTACTATAGCTCTAATTATTGTGTTAAAAATAAATTCTCCTTTGGCACTGACAGTTAACAAGCAAAGTTTAACATTTTATCCTTCTGTTTCTATTGGGTTCATGGGTCTTCTACTCGTTCTTACCAGTGTGTGATTCCCACCAGGCCAATATGTCACAATGATGCAATTTTTCCTCCAACCAACAATGAACATAGCAAATACTATAATGCATTTCATTGTTTAATATTGGAACATGTGTCAGTATTTTGAGTTCTCACTGCCATTTTTAATTCCTTATGTGTTTTTTGATATAATCATTATCAATGCATCTGCCAAGCCATTGCTATTCTTTCAATTGCACAAGGCAAATGAAGAGTGCTGCAAACGATGAAAAGGCTGAAGAAAATGTAATGAGAGTGTTTTGTTTTACTTAACATTTACTGGTTGATAGTATGATGTCGTTATTTAGGAAGGATATTTAAATCCATTTTTGAAGTGGTGTATTAATTCTGATGCAGCTGCATGTTGTTCTAGTGAAAGCTTTCAGTTTGTAGTAGCAAAGAAGTTGTTTTCAGCCTTGTCATTGGTTGTGGCACTGTTCATTTGCCTCATACTGTGGTTTATGTGGATGTTTTGTCTATTATATCAAGCATGCATGCCTAGTGTAATAGCTATTGGTGATTGTGTTAAGTATCCCTAATCATGATGTCCCCCATTCTTTTGTGTCCATCACCATCATTGTCTGTATTGTATGTCCAGCATGTGTGCACCTGCTACCTAACCTATCCTATCTACCTGACCCTCTCATTTCTAATCACCTTACCCATCATTCCTCTCTCTACAAAATAAAAGAAAAATGGTCTCTTGTCCCACAAAAAATACTTCGCATACATAGCTCTCTACTTTGTCTATGTGTCATTTTAATACACTTGATCCAACTGGCTATGCTATACAACATTATTCTGCTATTGTCACCCATCCCTGGTGTGGTGACTCTCCAAAGTCATTAAATTGTGTGCATAATACTAAATTTATGTTTTGAAGAAGTGGATAGCTATGGTGTTCTCCTGTCCACCTGGTGAGTCTGGGCATACTGGGGCAATGCAGCAATTGCCTCATGTACACAGACAACCCTCTCCTCCTACCACCCAACACTACAACCTGCGAGAAATGCACTTACATAGCCAAACTGGAAGCAAAACTCTCTCCACCCAAGATTGTGCTAGACAGTCAAGAGGAGAAGGTTAACACCCACACTACACCTCAAGCAACACATAGCCCTTCTAAACCCACACCACCAACACTCTCACATGGCAACACTAAACATGGTATATGTGGAGGCTCTTAACAGTAACCTGCCCAAGAAACAAGGGCCTGTGAAGCTGAAATGCAAACAAACACCAATCACAACCAAAGTGTCACATAGCTCAGGACACCAGTGTGCCACCCAACAACAGCCCCTAAGGCAAGACAACATACCCAACATTTCAGTCATAAGTGACTCTATAGTCAGGAACTCTGATGTCCCACTAACCAGGCTGAACAAGGAGAAAATTACAGTCAGCTGCCTGTCAGGTGCCAGGATCTGCCACATAACACGTACTGAAGTCACTCCACAACAAGTACAAATATGACTCTGTCATTGCCATGTTGGAGTGATTGACTTAAGACGCACCTCCCTGGACTACATGAAAAGAGACATGGAAGAGCTCTCAGATCATGTGGCCCAGGCAGGTATGACCCTAGCACTGAGTACAATCCTGCCTTCACCCAGAATGATACCACAGTATAAGGACAAAATGATTGACTTCAACAATTGGATAAGCTTCAGGTGTCATTCAAAGGGGATCCAGTATCTGTCTGCCTGGGATGACATGATTGACAGACCCCGATGTTTTGCCAGAGATGGTCTGCATCTGTCACCTCTGGGATTCAGGTTACTGGCTAAGGCTCTTGCCACCCCTATAGTGCCTTTTTTAGGCAAAGTTCAAAGGACTAAACCATCACTGTAACAGGTTCAAGCATGCAAAATCTGAAGGTAATGCTACTCAGTGCTAGAAATCTAAACCTCAAAATGCACTCTCTCGAGGCACTCCTAAAAATGGAGAACATCGATATCTGTATAGTAACTGAGACCTGGTTCAATGCTCCAGAGAGCAACCCTGCAGTATCAGGCTATCACTCTTACCACACTTTTCGGCCACCAAACCAGAACTGAAACACTAAAGGTGGAGGAGTATCCATATTCACCAAGGATATTCACACCACAGGCTAGTTGCCCAATGCAATGCATCTGAAATTCTCCAGGTGCAACCAACACTAGATAAGACTGCAATCCATATTGTAGCCTGCTACAGATCCCCCACCATGCCACAAGATTCTCACTACACCTTTCTAAACATACTGGAAAATATTAAGATACAACCAAACACCCTAATACTGGGTGATTTCAACTAACCTGCCATTAACTGCGAAAACTACTCGTGTACCAAAATCTTTGCCCAATGGTTCTTAAAATTCATAAATTCCAATGTCCTGCATCAACTAAACCACAGTTCCACCAGGGGCTCCAATATGCTAGACTTGGTCATTACCAACATGGGAAATCAATGCTCCACACCTATGGTCACTCCCTTGTTGGTCAGGTCTGACCATAAGCTAATCACCCTTGACATCCGCATCCCTCTCTCACCCCCAGTAAGGAAACCTCTGTAAAAAACTTCTCCAAAGCCAACCTCATTCTAATGAAGCCAGAAGTGACAAACGTCATGACACCCATGCAGACAGGAACTGAAAGTTTGACTGCTGAATCCTGCACTAAGGCACTGTACAAGCACATCCACTTGTGCATGAATCGTGCCATCCCAAATAGAACCAAGACACTCTCCTCCAAAAAAGGAAGCCAATCTGGTGGTCCCCTGCCATAAACAAACTTTACAAGAAAAAGAAAATCTATTGCAGAAAAGTGGAAAATCCCAGGATACAAAAAACTCCTTTACCAGCCTCAGTAAGAAGCTGAGGTCCCTCATAAAATCCTCCAAAGCTAGTTATGAAAATAAAATTGCCAAAGATTCCAAAAACAATCACATGGCATTCTATAGCTATGTCAAGAATCTAAATGGCAATGTTCAGATCTTCTCTGAGCTACAACAGAATGGCATTAAATATACTGATCCTAAGGATATTGCCAATATCCTGGCAGATCAATTCAGTGCCAACTTCACCTCCCTCTCAGCCCCTAAAGGGCCCATCTCAATACCAAAAAATTACCAAATTCCAGTAATAACAGCCACACAGGAAAAAATGCACTCTCCAAAGCTAAGAATACAGCATCCATGGGACCAGACAACATCTCGGGCTGTGCACTACATGAACTACAAAATTAAATGGCACCTCACCTAAGTGGCATGTTTAATCATAGCCTTACCTCAGGCTTCATGCCCACTGAGTGGCACACAGCTACAGTTATCCCACTCCATAAGGGGGGATCCACCTTGGATCCTGGGAACTACCACCACATTAGTCTGATGAGCCTGATCTGCAAGGCCATGGAACGTATGAACGTATTATCATGGAACTTATAAACAAAGACATTGGCAACCTTCAAACACTGGACCCCACCCAGTTTGAGTTTGTGAAGGGCCGATCTTGTCTCCTGAGCCTGATTGACTTATTCAAATAAGTCTCCAGAGTTGTGGACAAGGGTAAGGCGGTCCACACGGCCTATCTGGACCTTGCCAAGGCCTTCAACACCATCCCCCACTCTGGAATCATAGATAAACTTACTAAGCTGGGTATTAATTCCTACATCACTCAATGGGTTGCCAATTGGTATACTGACAGATCCCACACTGTAAAGGTAGCTGACTCCAAATCCAGCTCCAGACAAGTGACAAGTGGAGTACCTCAAGGTTCAGTTCTGGGACCACTCTTGTTTGGCATCTACTTCTCTGAAGTACAGGCCAACACTAAGGGACTCATTCGCAGATGACTGGAAACCGGGACCCATTACTGATTCCCCAAATGATGTGTATACTCTACAAAAGGGCCTTACAGAAACAGATGCATGGTGCCAGAGCCATGGACTCAAGCTCAATGCCAAGAAATGTGTAGTTATCCCCTTTGGGAAAAAACATGTACCCATGAATTACCACATAGGTGGCAGTACACTAAACACCAAAAGTGTGATAAGAGACTTAGGGATACAGGTGGACAGTGGTCTCACCTTCAATAACCACATTGCCACAACAGTCAGGAAATCCTTCTATGTGGCACACCTCATCACTAAGGGCTTTTCATCCAGAAAAAAGGAGGTCATTGTCCCACTGTACTCATCCCTCATTAGACCCATTATAGAATACAATGCCCCATTTGGTATGTACCTCTCAAGACATCTGCAACAACTGGAAAGGCCACATAAATACCTCACTAAAAGAATCACAGGCCTAAAGCAAATGACCTATTCTGACCGTCTAAAAAACTCCAGTTATACTCTGTCACATATCATCTACTCAGAGGCGATCTCTGCTTAACATACAGGGCCATGTCAAACTCAGAGCTGTTGGACATGCAACACTTAAAGAAATCCCAATTCCTCAGAGCCACATGCTCCAGGGATCTAAACCTTGTCATCACAATGAACAAAACATGCTGGAGGGATAGATTCCTGACCCAGAGGCTCCCCAGACTTTGGAATAGACTGCCCATACCTGTCAAGCAGAGTGCCTCTTTGGCCCTCATCAAAAGGAACCTTGATGATTGGATGGGAGATAGGAAATGCACCCCGGGGATCATGTCAGTCACCCTGCTAGACAGGGGTCCAGGGAAGTAAATTTTGTGGAAAGAAATAGCCAGGGAATTGTTTGGGCTAGGCTTGTATAGGCCCTAGGGCCGATAGCCTAGTACCAACCTATAAACCTATGAACCACCCTCATACAAATTTCTGTATTCTTTCCCCTTTCTACCTGTATCCAACCCTCTGAACCCCCCCATTTCCATCACTGTCCTACCTGCCCCTTTTTTTCCCTTTAATCTGGTCAAAAAATAGAATCACACATGATACACATGGCCAGAAATGGCCCATCAGAAAACCTTCACTTTTTGTTCTCAGTATTTGTGTGGAAGTTAGCATTGCATATGAATGTTGAGTGATGCTGAATGCCATTTAACTTCATATGGCAAAAGCTGATGATTTTAATTTCAGCCGCACTAGCAATGTTCCGTTTGTGCAAATGTGCTTTAATCTGCTGTTCAGTAGGAATACAGAGTAAAGGCAGTGTAAAGTCAGTACTTTAAAATGGTTACTTTAATAGTTCTTACACTGATGTATGTAATGTGCTAGAAGTTCCCATGTGTGTGTTGAGATAACGCCACTCTCTATAGACTAAAGTGTTTGCATAGTGTTAAGGGTTTAGTTACAGCTACAGACCAAATTATTATTTCATGACATTTTGTATTCCTATCCTATGCTTAACTTCAAATATCTGTATTTGTTTCCAGTTACAACATTTCGTTAACATGCCATTTGAATAGTGCAGCAAGAAGGCATTTGCAAAAACATTTCATCCTAAAGAGGAAGACTTAGTAAACCATCCTTACCCTGCTTATGTCTCAATCTTCTCTTTACTCTTCTACTCCTTCTTGCTCCCTATAAAAAGCATTTTATTGTACCAAGCATGACAGATTAATAATGAGGAAAACCTAAGTAATACCTTTCAAAGATGGCCTTAAATGTACCATAAACAATAACGTTATTATTTCTCTCCCTCCATCATTCTCTCTCACTTTCTCTCTCTGTTCACCCCTTCTGCTTCAGTTAGTTGTCACTGTCCCTTCAACTGTGTGATTTAAATTTTGTAAAGAAAGAATTTCTTTCTAGATTTATAAGATAATGCTCAGATTGATAGTCTGATTTTTGCATACATTCAAGGGTTCTAATCTAGGCATTAGCAAACTGTTACTGACTGTTCTTAGTACACTATTTTATGTGTAGCTGTTGCCTAGATATTGTTTTGAGTGGTTTACTATCATATAACCGATGGTCACATACCTGGCAGTCCTATGTTCGTCAGTGAGAATGTCGAAAGGGAAGAATGCTGCACATTACACTTATCGAAGACGAAAACCTGCCATACACTAACAGTCAAACTACTGAACGTCGCACACGTGAGTACGCCATTCACCGATGACAATAATGATGGTGCGACAGTGATGTCGTAGTCGCAGGGAAAACGTCGTACATATAGTGCGGACGTGAAGGACAACACGATTACAGAGTCAACGATAATGCGGAGTGAATGAGGGTGAACATATCGCTGCAGAGTTCGATTACCTAAGAGGAAAGTATCCGTAATTTGCCATAGCAAGGTCTTCACGTTGTAATTTTGCACTGGTGAGTAAACCGATCATATGTGGATGTAGTAGTGTAACATATATATACCTGTAAAACAGTATTTTATAAACTGTCATCATAGCTAATATCGAAAAATAGCATATGTATAACTATCGCTGTTAGTGTTACATGATGAATGCAGTATAAGTTATACACCTAGTGAGTTATCGTTGATATAAACAGTGGGAAACACTGTTCGGTAATGTGTTCAACAATGCAACATAAATTGTAATGATATATGGAGTTGTGGATTGTTGTAGTTAGTATTCTATAGTGTCCAAACATACATGTACAGTGTTATACAATGTGCTGTAATAACAGTGTTGATAGACATGTGTAAGGTACTTCTACAGTATTAAGACACTGCCATTGTTCATAAGCATGTAGTCATGACTCGCTTGACTCCTTTATATAGTAGTCATGTATAGGGATAGAATTGTACAATGCAGTAGTTAAAGCAATATAGGCGGATGCTGCTTACCTGCTTAGAAATACATTTTAATGGCATAGTATTGAACATAGCCTATATCGACATGTTGTGCATTGTATGATACATATACTGCTACTGGTGTTATGTATGACAGCATGATCAATGTTATATTCAAAGGTAAACGGTGTATACAGTACACCTTATGATGTTTCTACATGTAAGATATGATGCAACTTGTGCATGCCTTGTACAAGCTATAGCATGGTTTGTATCTGTGTAAAGTAGTATACATATACATGATACAGACTTGTGTAACACAGCATGAATGCCAGTAATTTGTAGTAATATCGTTACTGTTGTTAATTTCTAGGTGAGCTAAGGTACTATGTCTGACCAACCAGCAGTGAGTTGTCCTGGTGTTATTGGTTCCCTATATGGTACCATTACCTCCCAAAAAGGTCGGGTTATCAGTATTACTTGGAAAAGAGTAACCCTGACAAGAAGTACTGGTGTTGCACTCAAAAGGCAAAGCAAAGATGTAAGGGCCGTTGTATAACAGAGAAGTGTGCCGATGATGAGAGGCTACTGAAAAGTATTGGTCATTTTCACGCACCAGATGTGGTCCGGGTAGAGCAGAGTAGGGTACGTGCAGCAATTAAAAGGCATGCTGAACAGACTCTGGAAGATCCTTGCAGAATTGTTTCTGAGGTTCTGGCAACCACGTCTACGGACGTAGTGACTACCATGAGAAATACTGATGCCCTTAAGCAGAGTGTGTGTAGGTTAAGGCATAGGAATAGCACGAATCCCAGCTTACAGTTAGCAAGTGTGAAGGATTTAAGGCCAGAACTTATACCATTGAAGCAGGGTCAGTTCATCATTAAACACAGTGCACTCCAGAGCCATAACAATGATGTTGTACTTCTTACTACAGAGAATAATCTATGCCTGCTCTGACATTCGGAATACATCCTTGTTGATGGTACATTTCCAATTAGCACTAGGGAGTGTAAACAAATATACTCTGTTCATTGTAGCTTGGATGGTTCTAGCAATAACAAGGTAGTACCTGTAGTATACGCTATCTTACCGTCCAAATGCGAAGAATGCTATGATCACTTCTGGAACACATTGATTACTTTATGTGGGGACTTTCATCTTAATTTACAACCAGTGATGGTACTGACTGACTTTGAAAAGGGGGCTGTAAATAGCATTGTGAAGCATTTACCTAATAGTACCGCAAAAGGGTGCTGGTTTCATTTGTGCCAAATTATATGGAGGCAGATCCAGAAGCTTAACTTGACACAAGTATATGGTACGGATACACAATTTGCACTGTTATGTAAACAACTGCCTTCACTTGCTTTTATATGCACGGAACACATTATGGAAACTTTCAGTTCAATTGAAGAGGCATTAGGGGACCGGGGTGCTCCTTTATGTGAGTTTTTTAAAAATAACTACATTTTAGGGAGGCCACGGCGTTATGGAATAAGGGGTTCCACCTCAGAAAGACAACCACCACTATTTGAAGTCCCTTTTTGGAATCAGTCTGAAACTTGTACTATGGGTTACCCTAGGTGCCAGAACACAGTGGAGGGATGGCACCGTAGGCTGAGGTCTCTACTAGGTAAAAAGGAACTTTACATTACGGATGTGTTACATGCTATTACTTTAGAGCAAAACCATTTGGAGGATGTCAGACAGAAGTATCTGTGTTGTGTGCCTGCTTCTCCAAAGAAACGTAGGCTTACGGATAAGGAGTATATGATACAACGTCTGCTTGCTAAACGTGATGACATGACGCCATTAGGATTTGTACAGTTAATGGCACACCATTGCTCATTCTGATATGTGTGCAATAACATTATACATTTTGCCTGTGGCAATTATATGGCATTATAGGATACTGTTGGAAAGTTCCATTGCAGTACCTTTATTGGGATATGTAATCTGTATTCACTATTATAGAGTAATTCATCTCGGTTGACAATGATATTCTAGCACGGGTATGTGTTTGCTGTGGAACTATGGTGTACTCAGCATTAGATAGCAATTCATCTTGATGGAAACTACTATTGGCACACAGGAAATGTCTTTGCTGTGGTTGTACTGTTTATGGCATAAGTTAAAGCCAGTGTTACGGGGAATACGTTTGCTATGGATGTACTGTGTATGCACTACGTTAAAGCAAGTGATCTTGCTGGATGTTGCTGCTGTGGCACCGGGAATATGTTTGCTGTGGATGTACTGTTTATGCACTACGTTACAGCAAGTGATTTTGCTGGAGCGCTATTGTAGCACTGGGACTATATTTGCTATGGCTTTACTGTTTCTGCAGTATGGTAAAGCGAGATATCTTGATGGCTATCGCTGCTCTGGCACTGGGAGAATGTTTTCTATGGAATTGCTGTGGAAGTATAGCAGGGTGCTGGTATTTTGCTTCGATTTACTTATTTTCGTTGATTTGACGTACATCGAATGGAAATGTTGCATTTCGGTATTTTCGACATTTACCCCTGCTTTACGGCAATAATGTTAGTCGCACACATTGATTTTCAATCTCTAAATTCAACATATACTACACTATTTGTTTTAAATTTCGATTTTCTGATAGTAAACCATTTTGAGTCACTATTCTCCTGCTTATTTTATAATCTACTTGCTCCCTGCCTCTCTCTCCCTATCTATGTGTCTTCACACTTCTGTCTCATCAGTCTATCTCCTCTGCAGCTACACGGTGCTTGGCACTGAGCACCACCTGTAACTTAGGAGAAATAGAAGTACACAACCTTTTGAGTTTTTGCCTTTGGCTGCATTACTCAGGTGCCCTTTGCACTACCGTCCTTAGACTCACTGCACAATGTACAGTCTTGCTTAATCTGTTGAATAGGCTAAAGAGTTGAATATACAACCAGTTAATAGAAGCATTAAGTCTACACTAGGGCACAATGACAATAAGGGTTCTTTGAAGTCAAATACAACCAAGGAAACTGCAACAATGAAATGAGGGAAATGTCATTCTTGTCAGTTTATTTTAGAAAAAAACAGATATTATTTTGGAGAATTTCATTTCTTCTAATGTCAAGTTTGTGAGAGGCAATTGTTACACCAAAGGTACTGTTTAGTTAGCAGTCTGCTAGACTTGTTTGGCATTTTATGTAGACAAAACTGAACACAAGCTGGGGAGAAGGATTTATGAACATCTATATGACATTAGGAAGGAGAACACAAACAACGCCTTCTATAGACATTCCTGGCTTTGCAGGATTTTTTCAAAGGTTATGTTTAGTATTCTGGAAAAGTTCCCCCTGAAATTAAAGGGGATCAATGGGAGAACAAGATAGAATACAGAAAACTTATATGCAGATTAATCTAGATGCAGCTTCTCTTCCAGGGTTAAATTATGTTATTTCTCTACTTCCAGTTTTAGAAATCTGATTAGTGAAGTTGCATTATATTTTTTTTCCTCTTTGCAGAGTAGAATGACATGTATTTCAATATTTTAACATGTTTACCATTAGATAAAGCAATTGTTATACAAAATATTTTCTTTAGATTTTTTTGTACCTGTAGTAGATATCTAATGGTTCTTTTTAGGCAGATGTTTGTTATTTAAGCTATATGACATCACTGGCATTTGAATATTGTTGAATGAAATTAGTGAACATTAATTGTTTAATTATTTTGTTCTGTGGATTGGTCAATGAACTGTACTAAATGTGATGTTTTTCCTGCTGATTTTATTCTGATGAATTCCTAGTTGTTAGGATGAACGTGCTCAGTCGTACTGAATTACATATATTTTGTTTTACAAATTTTGTTTTCATCTGGCTGCCTTTCCAACTTGGGGCTATGTGTTCAGTGATGACTATGTGAACCTTTTTCAGTTGAATGTACATCACCTATGATGTTCCACTTGCGAATATTGTTAGTAATCATGCTGACAAATGTCTCTGCCTTCATGACAAATGTGTAAATCGTTAACACATAACACCCAAACATAACACATCTCTGTTCTACATTGGATCATTTATTATGCCGCTGGCTGTAATATAGACCTTCGGTCATGTTAAAATTGTTATACTGTTATGAAGCCTGATGCCTACATTCCCCCTTAAAGCATTGTTTTGTGACTGTCCCTTCAAAACAGTAAAATTGAGGTTGTAAAATAACATTTCATGTGTGGTATGTGACATAATTCACGTCTGTAGAATGCTTTTGGCAATATGTCAAAAGTTAGAATTCAGAAATATGTGAAAATCATATTTAACGTTTTAATTATATTGCTATTATGTGTGTAAGTGTTGTCTACATATCATAGTAACTCACCATTATCCTGCTTATATCATGGTTATACCTTCCAACCTGTGCTTTCTCCCTACTGAAAACACTTGATTGTACATAGCATGACAGATTACTTATCAGGAAAAATATAAAATAAACACAACCCGACAATGTTAAAAAATGCCCCAGAAAAATATAACATTTTTTGTGCGTCTTCATGTCTTTATCAGTTTGCACTTCTGTATCATCGCTTTTTACAGTTTCATATTTATTATGCTAATGGATGTAATGGACACATTTTGGGATTTTACAATTATCATGAGAGCAATGAAGAGTAATACACACATTATCCTTTGCTTCAATCGGTTGTTATATTTGAACTTTGTGAAGTTGGAGTTCCTACGTCATGTGGCTAAGATAACACTCAGGTTGTAGATTTGTTTTGGAATACTATCAAGGATTGAATACAAATGTTTACCAAAGTGTTTTCGAATATTTTCTATGATTCCTGTGGGTGTAAATATTGGCTATGCATTTCATTAACACATTATAATCCAATGTGCTTGCCCCCTATTGGGAACACTGTCTTGCACAGATCTTGCCTGAATAATTATGATGATAAACTGAAGAGTAACGTAACATAAATATATGCAGAAATGTACCATAAACTAATCTCTTAGTATGTCTGGATGTTTATTCCTGTCACTAACTGTCCAACTTTTCCTACTGTTTCTGTGTCATAAAATAAACCTCCTTGATTCAAAACAGTTCCCATAAACCATGTTTCCACCAGCAATAACGTAATTTGTCCCTCATGTGATTCATAATTAACATGTATCACACATTTGAGGATTGAAGGACTGTGACTATCATGACAAATGTGTAAAGCATGAGCCATGAAACATGACCATAACCCATATATACCCTGTATTCCATCAGATGCAGACATGGTTGTATGTGTATAATGTTTATTTGTGTGAAGGAATGGCAAGAAGCACCACAGAGAACTGCTAATTACCATTCTGAATTCAACACATCAAAATATGATTATCCATTCATTAATACTTTGCCATCAGCAGCACAAATGAATTTGCCAGCAAATTACAACACAGAATTGTGTGAGTAGGTAGTACAACTTCTGTATGTGTTACTGCAACTGTGTAACTGAGACATCAATATTTCACAGTGAAGTTGATTCAATTAATTCAGTCCATTAACATATGTCTGTGCCACAACTGTTACACTTGAAACTTTGTTTCAGTTGTGTGTAGCCTTTTCACACATAATCCATCACTGTTATGCAGAAGTGCAGTGTCATATTTAGGAAGTGTCTCTTTGTATTATCAATGTACATTTTGCAAACATGGGCCAAGACAACTGACAGTGAAACACTAAATGGTTACTATTTGCATGCAGTCACCCCAGGATGAGCTGTCATAGATGCTTGATTGACAATCCCCTGTTTTACAATTGTGATTGGCATTGACACCACGTACTGTGAAACAAGTACATGTCTGTCACAGTAATACAGTGTACCTGAATGACCCTATATACAGTAGATGTATCTGAGAGGTATGTAATTATATGGGACAAGCACAGTGATGTTACATCAGCCTGTAGAGCCACATGCATGTGTCCCAAAACCTGTGATTCACAGAAGATGGTGTTCAAAACAGTTATGTTTTAATACTTGTAAATGTGCGTTTTCATTTAGTTAAAATCATAGTTCTCCTGTGGCTTTTGCTATTCCATCCTGTGTTCTCTAGCTTGTGTAACAAGATAGGTAGGTAGTTCAAATCTGACAGTGGTGAATTTGTGTGCATTTCTGAGTGGATCTAGTGGCAGATAAATAAAGTCACTGCAACAGATGTGCAGTTTCCACTTCCACTCAGAAGACTTTAACTTTTGACACAGCTTCCTCTGCACTTTATCCCACTTTTACAACAGGCATCTTCTCTGCAATACTTTAATGAGGTCATCCAGTAAAATGTGCACTCCCTATCATTCTGTATCAGACATCTTCTGTGGCACATGCAGTGACTACTGTGTTTTCTAGACTATATAACTGGATAGGTAGGAAGTTTAAATATCACTGCAGTGAATTTGGGTGTGTGCCTGCAATATTAGCTATGTGTATCTTCCTGAAAAGATGTGCTGTATCAACTTCTATTCAGGGGAAAATTTTAACCTGGGACAGGATTCCCCCATAATCTTATCCCACTTTTACCAGAAACAGCTCCTCAGCATCACACTGATGAGGTTATTCTGTCAAAAGTCAACTCTTTCCCATTAAAAGTCTGACTTCTCCTGCGGCACCTGTTATTTATACTGTGTACTGTAGATGGTGTAACTAGTTAGGAAGGTGGATCAGATCTTACAGTGGTGAAACTGTGTGTGTTTGTGTGTGTGTGTGTGTGTGTGTGTGTGTGTGTGTGTGTGTGTGTGTGTGTGTGTGCGTGGGTGGTTCTAGTGACTAGTAAGTTAAGCCTGAACAACAGATGTTCTGTGTCCACTTCCACTCAGGAGAAGTTAACTTTGGACACAGCTCCCACTGCACTTTATTGCACTTTTATCACAGGCATCTTCCCTGCAACACACTGATGAGGTCATGTTTCATAAGTGCACTCTCTCACTATAAAAATCAGACTTCTCTTGTGCTCCTTGCAACCAATACTACATTGTGTAACTAGATAGTTAGTGGGTTCAGATCTCAGTGTGGTGAACTTATGTGTGTGTGGCTTCAGTGTCAGGTGCATAGAGTCTAGCCTCCCAAACATCTCAGATGCTCAGGTGAGAGCTGCTCTCTCTAAAGCAAAAAACACAGCATCAATGGGACCGGACGGTGTCCCCGGCTGTGTGCTACATGAACTCAATGAGGAACTAAACCCACACATAAGGCTGCTGTTTAATCTTAGCCTTACTACAGGATCAAAGAATGGCGTACGGCAACTGTGGTCCCACTCCACAAAGGCGGTGCTTCTATGGACCCTGGAAATTACCACCCCATAAGCTTGACGAGCCTTGTCTGCAAAGCTATGGAGAGGATCATAATGGAACTCATAAATAAAGACATTGGGGACCTACAGACACTGGATCCTACCCAATTTGGCTTTGTCAAGGGCAGATCCTGCCTCTTGAACTTGGTCGACTTTTTGAAACAGTCACTAAGGCCATTGATGAGGGTAAGGCAGTTCACACAGCCTACCTTGACCTAGCAAAAGCATTCGACACAATACCCCACTCGGGCATCATAGAAAAGCTCACCAGCTTAGATGTAAACCCATATGTCACAAGATGGGTTGCAAACTGGCTCAAGGACAGAACACACAGGGTTAGAGTTGCTGGTGCCATGTCAGACTCTAAGCCGGTGTCCCACAGGGCTCAGTCCTGGGCCCCTCTTGTGCGGCATTTATTTTTCTGAAGTGCAGGCAAACATAGGGGGATTGTGGCTGACAAAATTTGCAAATGACTGCAAACTGGGCACCATAATTGACACTCCATCAGACACAGACATCCTCCAGAAAGGTCTCATAGAAATGGATAACTGGTGCCAGAGCCATGGCCTTAAGCTAAATGCGAAAAATGTATAGTCATACCCTTTGGGAAAAACAAGGTAACCCTAATTACCACATAGGTGGTAATCCATTAAACACGGAAGAAGTTATCAGGGACCTGGGGACCCAAGTTGACAGTAACCTCTCTTTTGACACTCACATTGCCAAAGTAGTTAGGAAGACCTTCTACATTGCCCACCTGATCATGAAGGGATTCACATCCAGATCAGGAGAGGTCATTGTACCCTGCACTCTTCACTTATCAGACCAATGATTGAGTACAACGCCCCATTCAGAATGTACCTTACCCGACACCTGCAGCAGTTGGAAAGACCCCAAAAGTTCCTCACCAAAAGGATAAATGGGCTCAAACATATGTCATACGATGCCCGACTGAAGAAACTCCAGCTCTATTCAGTCGCATACCGTCTGCTCAGAGGTGATCTGTGCCTGACATACAAGGCCATGTCCAACCCGAATTAATGGACATGCTCCACCTCAAAAATCCAAATCCACCAGAGCCACGAGAGCAAGAGACTTAAACCTCAACACGGATATAAATAGGACGTGCTGGAGGGACAGATTAATCACCCAGAGACTCCCTACACTATGGAACAGAATCCCAGTCCATGTGAGGCAGAGCCCCTCACTGACTCTGTTCAAGAGAAATCTAGTGGATGGGGAATCATCTCTGTATCACTGCTGGACAGAGGCACAGCAAACTAATGGGTATAGTATTCTCATCCTAAGGGGTGGTGAAAGCCACACACACTGGCTAGGCTTATAAATGCCCTAGGGCAGATAGCCTAGTATGAACCTATGAACCTATGAACCTATATAGTTTTCGGAACAGGCATGCTGTAACAACCTCCACTGAAGGGAAGAATTTAACCTGGTAGAGGATTCCCTCATCCCACTTTTATCAAAAACATCTTTTCTGCAACACATTGATGAGATCAGCATTTCATAGGTGCTCTCACTCACTATAAAAGCCAGACTTCTCCTGTGTTGCTAGTGGTTAATGCTGGCTTTTCTTGGTTATACAACTAGATAGGTAGGGAGTTCAAATTCAACACTGCTTAAATAGTATGACTGTGTGTACTGTCATGTACAACTGGCTCCATGACAATACACTTTATGTAAAGTTTCACTGAGAAGATGCATTTTCACTGGCACAGGGATACTCTATCAATTTCTATCACACCCCCAGGCAGTACCCAGTTCTGAAATCATAGTGGTGAAAATGAACTACATCTCAGTTTTATTATGAGTTATCTTGTGGTACTGGCTGCTGATACTGTGCTGTCTACACTGCATAACTAAAGATGGAGGAGCTTTGCATCCACTAAAGATTGCCTACTGTGAATGTATGTTTGTCTGTCTTGCTGTGTAGAAAAGGCTTCTAATGCATATGGTACGTGTAGCTGTGTATTTTTACTGTGCTCTTCAACCACCTTGTTATCTTTTTAGAGGCACATCACCATTTTAAGCAACGGTGATGGCATCCATTCAAATGTGCATTGTCACAGTGGTAGGGGTGATTCAGGCAGTGTTCTATACCTTTTGATGTTAAGTGGTCTGTTCAAATCCAGCCATTATTCCTTAGACTTACTTGTGTCAGTACGACAGTGAATGTGTATGCAGGTAACAATGTTGTCACCCAACTATTGGCTGTATATATGTATAGCTGTGGATTCCTATTAAAATAATTTTTGTTCCATTTTTATTCAGAAATGCTTTATTAGAGAATGATGACACCATTGGATGACATTTGACTTTCCCAGGAGAACTACTAAGGCTTTTCCTATGGTGTGAGGAAATGAGACAATGTTCTGTATGCTGTTTCTTAGTAAGGCAAGTGTTTAAATCCATGATTATCCACACATGGTCCGTGATTGTTGTTCTCCCATCACAGTGATAACTGTATTACACCTCGCAAGTGTTGGGGTATCATAGCAGCAGCCTATGTTGTGTGAGATATGGACATATAGCTGTAATCTTTTAAAGAAATTACAGGCATGCATATCCCTTGAAGCAATAACATGATGTCATGGCTTCAAATGTCCAAATATCTTATAGTTTTTGCAGCATTTGCACCATGGCACAGTCATTCTACACAATATCATGTAGCTTCTGTTATCACATAGTCAAGTGTTCGAAACAACATTGACTTATTGTAAGCATTGTTTGTCTTTATGCTATTCTGCATGAATGACATCCAAACCTGTTATAATGTGCACAATTACAGTGGGAGAAGCCTCCCCATCCCTTTTATCTCATACCACAATTGTATAATGTAATGCCTTCTCATACATGGATTCTCACAGATGTGTCAAGGTTTCCACTGTGGTGCATGCGATTCAAACAGATACTTTTAGTTGGTGGACTTACAAAGCTTGCTGTTCAATTCAGGCAAAGGGCAGCATTATATGAATGTATTGATGTTACACACATGATACTGCATGAAGTTATTTTTTAATTTGTTACATTGGAGAAAAACATCTAAACCCATTTTGTAATTTCCTGCCAGTGAAATAGATGTTCTGCAAATGTTGAGGTGTGAGTGCTCCTGTGGCACATGCATTCAGTAATGAGTAGCACTGCATATTTACACAGATATTTTTTTGTGTTTCAATTGTGGAACAATTCTTTTGTGCAAAACATGAGGAACAGCTTCCTTGAGCAAAAACAATGATATTGCACTGCTCACAGTTGTATGTACATCAACACAGTTACCACCCTATCATCATTCTGAAAAAAATCATATTAAACAAATTATCCTCAACAGCGCAGTAGTGCAGCAGTTGAGTTTGTCACCTCACAGGAAGAGGTTGCTCAGTTCATTTCTTGGCTGAAGTGCCTTCTGTGTGGAGGCTGCATGTCCTCCCTGCATTTGTGTGTATTCCCTGTGGGTGCTCTGGTTTTCTCCCATATTGCAAAGACATGTGTCTGGAGTATTTCTCCCTGGGCCTCTGCTGGAAATTGGCTTAGTTCCATGTCAGACTTTTTGGTAAACAAACGTTAAATAAATAAACATACATTAATTTCATTTATTTGTGGCAATATCCATTCCTTGTTGTGCGGCAGACACAGTCAATATACATCTCTGAAGAGTGTGTAGTATGATAGTCAAGGGTTTGAATCTGGTAACATCTGTCTGTCACATAACTGTGTCAGAAAGCAGTGGCTTAGGAAAAGAAAGTAGTTATGACACAGGCAGTTGGCAACATTTTTAAGGCATCCCCCTCTAAGGTAGAAGAGCCATACCTATTACAATAGGCAGTGCTGTAAGTCCTTTGAGTGTGTTTATCATGATACACACAGTATGAATATTCCTCTGGCATCATAGGTTGATTTATATTCATCTGATATCTGTCCTTGCATGCATTTGAGTCTGGTATGATGGAGATGTTGAGTATGTCATTGATTGTTCACAGGCATTACTTCATTTCCAAATAAGAATGCACTGCATCGCGTGTCTTCCTTCAAACATTTACATATGATTGTAATTGTTTTCTTGACACTGTAAAGCTTTATAAGACACAAGGACTTACATAACATTTCTTGCTCTGTGGCATGATGTAAGATCATCATAAGGTGTGACTACCATGAGTATTTATGTTGTTTACATTTTCTTATGGCAGTGTGAGCTGCAATTTCTTGCGAGTATGCCCATATAATCAGGTAGTAGATGCAGTTCATTTACGAATGGAGATCCTGAGCTACTGAAATTTCATCAGATCTCTGTGCTCATTTGTCACTTGTGTATTTGAGAGTCACTAAATTACTGTTTAGGATGTACATGAATATACAACACATGCTTGTCTAATGCATATTTCAAGGTAATATACACCCTATGGTCACCAAATCACAATGACAAAACATGTCCCTTTCTGATGAGCATGACACAACAGTTGTAAGGCTCACATCTTCTTGTTTATACATGATGAAATTGTAAATACTATTGTAATTTATCACACATACATTCCCTTTATCACACATACATTCCCTGTCTATGCATGCTGCATTCACATACATTCCCTGTATATAGTTGCCATATCCAATAGCTGCTGTCTATGGAAATAACCCCTAATTTATCCACTTTTCTTGCCGTTATCTCAACTTGACATGTTATCAACATTCATATTACATTCACTCCCCTTTATTACAATGTTGCATTGTATACTTCTCATATCCATTGTTAGCATGTTCATTTTTAGTTATGTGCATGGGTCAAGAATTGTGAACAGTATTAAATATTATTACATCAGTATGGAGGTATTAATGCTTAAAATGTTTCTTTGTGACATAATCTCATTTGGCTGTATAAACTGAGTACATTTACTCCACTTACCCTCTGCTCTTACTTATGACTGCAGTATTAACAGTGTATTCTGTGTACATTCTCCCCATTTAGCATCCCCTGTTTCTTAATTCTCAAAATCAACTTGCTGTTACTTCATATAAGCTGCCCACACTTGTTTGCAGAACTGGTTTGCTTACAGGCAAGCCTTTTTGTTTACATTGTGTAATTGTGCTTCCTTGCACTGATTCATGGATCCAGCAATGCTGCTGGCCACGAAACAATGTTTGCAAATGTGTAAGTGTGATAAGCAGCATGCATATTCAATGTGCATTGCTGTTCTTCACACTAACAAGCTGCAATTGTGTAGGCTTCATGCAAAGCCTACACGACTGTTAATGAATCCCAGGGATCAAGTCACTGAAGAAAAAAAGTTTATATTTCTAAAATGGAAGTAAGACATTATACCTAACTTAAAAAAAAACTATTTATTTAAAACAAAACAGAATTCCAGTAACATTGTCAACAGTAAATAAACTGTATCATTCTGTGGTGTAACAGCGAATAATGAAGCACAAGAAGAGCAATAAATGCAGTGAAAAGGAACACAGAAAAAGAAAGAAGGATCTTTCATGATCCACTCTCTTTAATCTTCTTCCCTTCAGTTTCCACCTCAAACATTCTAAATGCAATGGCTAAAACTGATAAATGCTTCCCACAAGCATCCCAAGCCATGAGCAAGAAAAAAATATCTAAATTCATAATGTCCCTAGATTAAAGGCATTTCAATCTAAACACATATCCAAAAGTGAAATATCAGTGCATCCACCAATTAACATGTGTCTTCTAACATAAATGAGAAAATGCACCAGTATTCATTTCATTTACCCATTCCAACTGTTTGCATGACTATCTTCTCAACTTAGCACTTAAGGTAAGTATATTCCTAACAAGGTCCGGAGGGAGAGGTTTCCAATGCTGAAAGATGCATGCTAAGAAAATGGTCCTCACTTTTCTAACCTAGGGTAACTTTTCTGCACTGAGGAACTTCATCTTCATTTAACCCAAAAACCCAGAATGCAACTTTGGTTTCATCTGGCAATGACATCTTAAGCACCCTTTCCATTGCCATAATCATTCTCTTCCACCATTTAGCTACTGCTGCGCAAAACAATATCATATTTAAATAATCTACGCCTCTCAGAGAGCAGTCCCTACACCTGGAATCTTTCACCCACTCCTTCTTAGAAAGCTGTATTGGGATAAATTGTCACCAATCAAATACCTTAGGCACTGTAAAACTTGCCATTAATAGTCAGTTTCTTTTCATGTTCTAAAGCTTGCCTTTAATTGGTCCCTTGCCACTTCCACTCCAAATAAACTGCTCTACCCTTTACTCTTAATCTCAAGGTGGTTATGGGGGTCCTCTTTAGGGATACTGTAAAGACCTCTCAGCCTCTGTTCTTCCATCTGTCAATCTAAAGAAAGACAGGTATCAGTTTTCCTTGAACTCCAAGCTAGTGCTTGGAGAATAGCCGGGACATAACTAATTATGCAAATATTCCCACCAGTGAGAAATAAGCTTAGGGAAAATCTGCTTTACTCTGTCAAAAGGTAGCATCTGCCTGTTCTATCAGTCCCACATGTCCTTTATAAACACAATTCCTGTGGGCTACCAGTTAGTCCAATATAGACTTTTAACGTCAAACTGAATTAGAGTGTTATTCCAAAGGAAAGAGAGCAAGAACAGTTTCTTACCATCTCCCACCCTCTCCTTAATACAGTTCTCCAACTATAGGTCTGTTCTTCCCAGATCCCAAACCTTGTAAGGGGGGTAGACATTCTTCTGCCTGTTCTTTCTACCCTAAAGATAACCTCAGGGATAAGCCAAAGAGGTGGGTTACTACTTCTGGTTCTGATGTAAAACCAGCCTCCAACTGCCAAACCATAACTATGAAAGTCTGGGATCCCAAATCCTCCCATTTAATAAGACATATACATTTTCCTTCTGTTAATGCTAGGAACATTACCATCTTACAAAGTGTCAAAGACACCAGTCTGGACCTTTTTCACATAGTACAAAAATGTGGCCTGGGGCAGAAGCCCAAGGATAAACAAAATCTTTGGCAAAATAAAATTTTTACCACCTGCACCTTATCTAAAAATGGAAGCTTCAACTCTTTTCATTTCATAAATGCTATCATGTATCTCCTTGAAAACAGGCATCATATTTTGATCCACCACATTTGCCAATGCCTGTGAGAGCAGGATTCTCAAGTATCTCACCTGAGAAACCATATTGCAGACAATCCGGAGCAATGAGAGAGTGTCTCTTAGCTCTCACTGCCCAACCATATATAGACTCATATTAACGAAATTAACCTTTAGCCCAGTGTAAATTGACAACCTCTCAGGTCGCTACAGTACCGCTTTGGACTGCTCCCCTGGATTACTAAGCCAAATGACACAATTGCCTGCAGACCATGTAGTTAAGGTGAATGACTGCTCTTCATGTCCAGTTTGAAAGTTCTTAAATGATCCCTTAAATAAAGGTCAATTACTGACACTACTAAAACTAAGAATAAGAGGGTACAGAGGACAACCCTGTTGAGTTCCTCTGCTTAGATTATTGATGTATGATAACATGTCATACACCCACAGCTGTGAAGTTGGGTTCTAATATACAAGTTTAATTTTGTCAATAATGCTGGAAGGAAACCCATACAACTCAAGCACCTGCCACAAAAAAGTGCACTGGAGAGAGCCAAAGACCTTGCTGAAATCAATCAGCAAGGATCTTCCTCTAATCTTGTGCCATTTATAATACTCTTGAACATGCACTCAAAGTCTCATCACATCTGGACCTCCCTGCCAACCTATTATAAATCCCAGATGATTACTTTTAATTCCCAAAGATAAGAGCTTCTCCAACCTTCCACCTAGAATTCTAGCAAAAATCATAATCTCATTCTGCAGTAGTGAAATAGTCAATAATGTTCATCCTTGTTTTGATTCTTGTGAAGATTGGGGATTATAAGTACCTTGGCTTTAAGCATCTCTACCAGGAGCCTTCCTTGTTGTTTAACAAACTGATGTAATTTTAATAAGAGTGCCCCTACCTATCTCTTGAATTTCTTATAAAAAACTTTTGTAAACCCATCAAACCCTAAGGCCTTACCTGCTGCTAAAGAACTAATAGCTGCTTCGACTTCCTCCTTGGTAATACAGCTAACATTCCATACCATATCCACAGAGAGGCTGCTCAGTCTTACCCAATCAACCTCATCAATTTCCTCTAACTTAGTAGTTAAAATATGCCCTCCCACATTCCTTTTATTCAACCTCAGCCATGATATTGACAATCTGATCCCTATCCAAATTTCTCCATGGCCCTTTCCCTAAACCTCTTTGCAAGAACCTTAGGAGATGTAATACTCTGAGCCCAGTGAAACAATCTGATCCTATCCCATCAGTCAACTTAATAGAGTATCTAGAATCTGTTCAAATGAAGCTGAGTTACTATGTGAAATTGCACAATTAGAACAGTTATTCAAGGAAAGAGGTTACAATAACAACCTCATTAGAGACTGCAAACAGCGTATACTAGGTAGCCCATCAAATACCCATACCATTACTCACGGCACTTACTCGCCTTTTTATACAAACTATAATAAAAAGCAAGGTTACACAGAGAAGGTGTCATTCTTGTTGAAATATACGAGTGACGTGACCAACCTTCAAAATATAATAAGGAAGAATTGGAATGTATTGGTTATGGATTCATATACTATCAGTATAGTTGGAGAACATCCCAGTTTTAGCTTCAGAAACTGTAGCAACCTCAAACAAATTCTGTGTATCGATAAATATGATGTCACCAATAATGAGACCATTTTATCCATAAATGGGACTTATCCATGTGGCCATTGCCACATGTGTCCACATATTTCGAAGAAACAAACTTTTGAACATCCCCAAGGTCTACATATTTTTAAACCGAGCAGTCACTACAGTTGTGATAGTACCAACCTTGTGTATCTTGCCACATGTGAGTGCTGTCCTGCATTCTACGTAGGTCTCACCAAGAGGAGACTAAGAGATAGATTATATAATCATCTCTACGACATTAGAAAGAGAAATGAACAGAACGCACTAGCAAAACATATCAATGAGTTCAGTTCACATTTCTTTACTTTTAAAGTTTTGCAAACGATTAGAGATAATGTTAGGGGTGGAGATAACACTAATTATTTAGCTTGTGTTGAACTCAGATGGATACTTTTGCTAAAAGCACATGTTAACCCTGGTATCAATCAATTTGTTTCCATCAAACCCATATTGAATAATAGACCTTTGTGACTATTTCATTTTTTAGATACTATTGACAGGTTTTTTCAGGTACATACACCAATATGTTTCCTCTTGGTTTATATGTTTTGTTTTATCCTAATTTTCTTGTATCATGTATTTCATATAATGTCAAAAAATTTTATCAGACATCTAGTCCAACAAACATTAATATTTAGATAAAATGAACTGTTATATTCTAATATAATAATTATCTCATTTTATTATCAGTAAAACATAGCAGTGGCATTTTTACATTTTTACATTTTTACATTTTTATGTTTCATGTACACACAGCATAACGCCACTCACTTACGTACTGAGAGTATAATGAATGTACACGCTTTTCCATATAACCATGTTATTTAATTATGTTTTCATGTAGTCAATTTTTACATTCCAAAACTTCATCATTTTGCACCCAGTCACATGATAATTTGTTACATTGAGGAAGTATACTGATAACATTTAGTGTACTTTACTATTTCGTTTGTCATTGTGTCATTTACTATTTAGTTATTTGAGAACAAAGATAGTTAACCTGTTCTTTGGTGTTTTTTGGTGTTACAGGTTTATTTAACCTATCTCCCATAATTTATTGCAGCCCAACCCCTGCGGGTGACATACGATGAATTTTATAGTTTCGCTGGTTCCCTTGCCATTTGACGTATATTAATTTTTATTTATTAATGGAGTTTCCTAAAGGTGTTACATGTTTATTATCTGTTTTATAGTCCATGCAATGTCCAATCATAAGGATTTATTTCTCGTGCTTTATTTTTTAACAAAATTTTTTAACAAAATTTTTTAACAAAATTTTTTAGCAAAATTTAATCAAGGTTACTCGTTTTGAATCCTATTATACTTCTTTACGCAATTTTGTATAATTGATACGCAAAAGGAATTTTATTGTGGCAATTTGTAATGTCCAGAATTTCCAATTACATTCTGTTAAAATGAACAGTTAAGGCACAGATGCTTACTCGTAAGATTCTTTATACTAGAGCAACATTGGAATTTTCAAAAAAAGTTATGCTTTCTTTGATGAGCTCCATCTACGAGGTTTTGAACTTTGAATACTGAACAACATACACGCTCTCTATATTTATATACAGGGACTTAGTGCAATGTTTCGGTCACCATTATAGATATGCTGCTTTTTATGAAGATTAAGATAAATCATATTACTTTAGCCACTTATATTGAATTTATTGCTTTACAGCTTCATTGTTGATGTTTTAGTTTTCTATTGTGTTATGCTCTTTGCTATACACAAAATATGAGCATTCTGCATTTTAGACTGTCAGGAGCACTTTAAACTGTTGTTTGAGAAGCTGGTTAATTAATTGGTTAATTGATTTGCTTGAAAGGCCCGCCAAAACTTTTTTATATATAAAGTATGCGTTCTTTGTATGTAATTAAATCTGAAGAAGCATAGTTTTTCTATGCGAAAGCGCTCATCTTATTCTAAAATAAAACTTGTTTTCTTGCTACAAGCGGAGTTATTTATTCGTGGTGATTCCTTCTGTTTTGGATATCGTTTACCAGTTCTACAGTTGTCGGAAGGGGTCTTTGATTACCAACAACAGTTTTTATCTACAAAAACTTTTCCTGCTGCTAAAGAACTAATAGCTGCTTCGACTTCCTCCTTGGTAATACAGCTAACATTCGATACCATATCCACAGAGAGGCTGCTCAGTCTTACCCAATCAACCTCATCAATTTCCTCTAACTTAGTAGTTAAAATATGCCCTCCCACATTCCTTTTATTCAACCTCAGCCATGATATTGACAATCTGATCCCTATCCAAATTTCTCCATGGCCCTTTCCCTAAACCTCTTTGCAAGAACCTTAGGAGATGTAATACTCTGAGCCCAGTGAAACAATCTGATCCTATCCCACTTATCCGAAATATGTTGAATATGTGCCTGCTTATACTCCAGTTTGACCTGCTGTTCCCACCAAAGGGCTTTATTCCTACACCAACTCTCATTGGACATCACTTCAAGATGTGTAACCCATACCTCCAGCTCATCATTTTTCTTTCACCCCTCACACAAAATTTATAGTTTAATTGCCCAAGGGCTTTCCTGCATTGGCTCTTGAAATTCAGCCAGCTGAAGACAGCAACACCATTCCCTTCCTGACTGTATGTGCCACATAGTGTTAATCTAATCCTAAGAGCTCTAAGATTTTTCCTGTCCTGCAATAAAAATGGATCCAGACCCCAATGTCACTGACCACCCTTTCTAACACCCCTCTGAATAACACAATACTACAAAGTGATTCGACAGCCCACCTGCAGCAATGAATGGGTCATGAGCTCCCTGTACTTATTGCCAGCTAGAAGTCTAATCTTTCAAAATGTCTCTTTTAAAGTTAATTTGAGACAAAAGCATTTATTTGTTGTTGATAAAATAAAGGTTTGATGTTTCTGAAGGAAAACAAGTTTGTGTGGTGCCTTGCTCTGGAGTTCCTGCTTTTTGAAGTACTGGTTTAATGGCTTTTGGTTTTGTTTTGTTTGTTTAAAAGTCTAATCTGCTGGCTACCTTCATTGCTGTGTAAGTATATTCCATATCCTTGGGATGCAAAAGTCTCCATAAATTCATTAGTTGAAATTCCTCCATCCGATGCTTTAGCTTTTTCTGGTACTTAAGCAGTCTTACTGTTCCTGCTGGTATCCTATCTACATAGATATCTAGTGTTACATTTAAATCCTGTCCAAAAATAAGCAACCGATGACTGCAAAGATGCACAGTGATAACCTTAAAAAATTGCCTGACAGGGGCAGGTCATCCTTAATAGGGCCATAGGACTTGTCCACTATGATCTGATCATCACCCATTTTTAACACCACTAACAGCCACCTCCCTTGGTTATTACGGACAACTCTCTGTACCAGCCATCCTAACATCTGGTGGAATAAAATAGCTATCTACTTTTGGAGCTGCCATGCTCAAAAAAAAAAAAAAAACAAACATCTCTTTTTCTAGTTCAGGAAAAAAACTTCTGTTTTTTTAATCTTAGTCTCTTGGAGCAGTATAACCTTTTTCAACAAAAGAAATGCATCTTTTTAACCAGTATTAATACCCTTAACATTCCATGTAACAACACTGATTTCTGGAAATATTTGTGACAAATATATGTTGTTGTCATGCATTTGTATAGCAACATCTTGGTGTGACTCTTGAACTGTCAACATACAACTTACACAATACACACTTCAGAAAACAAGTAAATGGAACAGTGAGCAAGACTGTAATTGAAGGATTAGCCCTACTATCTCCCTCTCCCAGTATTAAAGCCCACTCCAGCTAAATTACTACCATTGAATCATGCACTTCCATCAGAAAATGCCACCCGAAAATACAACAGATGTACACATTATCCTTAATATCATTGGCAAACATGTTAAGAGACCCCATGCAGGTAGGGAAAATATACCTATATGTCAAACTATGCAGGTGGGGAGAAAACTTACACACCCTGTAAATAGCTCATTGGTGTACCTGGCAGGAAATGGCTCCTGTCTCGTAAGGGTATATCAAACCCCAAATCTACAACAAATTGAAACATACTAAGCATTAATTCTATCAGACAACCTGTCTACCTTTGATAAAAAAGAAGAAAGAGCAGAGCTAAAATAATGACAAAACAAACATTCTGATTTTCATTATTACTGTATACAAGAGCAAATATAGGGTTGGCTATTAGCAATCCCCACCACCACATAAACCTCACTAGGAAACTTAAAGCAAGAAATCATCTTCAGTCGTTAGGTCACTTAGGCCTAGTAGTAAGACTGGTGGCTCGGTTGTGAAATAGTAAATCCTTGATGCCCATTATAGAAGTTCAAGTGGCTAAGTTCTCCATGTTGGCAGCTCCATTATCAAATAAGCTGATCCCCTTCCCTTAAGAGTCCTCCAATGACTGCTTTATATCCTCTAGTTCACCCAAAGCAATCTCTGGTACAGTGAAAAGCCCACTATCACTTTCAGGTAAGTGCTCATCAATTGCTAGTCCAGTAAAGGGCTCATACCTATTAGCCATCTCTGGGAAAAGCTTCTGCTTTGGAGTAGAGGACTTGATATGTTCCAGCTCTGTGGATTTTATTGGCTACTCTCTACTCCTATTTTCAACACTCAGTTAATAGGTAAAAACAAGGCAGACCTGTCCCTCTTCTTCCCTGAGGCACTCAAACTGTTATTTGCCCTTTCACAGTTGATACTCCAGCGCCTCTCACTTGATTGCCCCCTTTTAAGAATTGCTTAGCTTCCATAGGTGAGTGAAACTGGAAGTCCTGATCACCCTTAGAAACACAAAGTGTAGCAGCGAATTTAAGACTGACCTTGAACCTCATGTCTCTGCATGCTCTCAGGAATGGCAGCATCACTGTCCTCTTGACATACAGTGAAGCAGTATAACCTGGTACAGTTTTCACAGAGAACCCTGCCATCTTAAGAGAGTTGCCTTTCTCACTTTCATACTACAATAAGGCCCCTCTATCATTGTAGTCTGATCATGCAAAGATAAAACGTCTAGGCAGATTTCACGCTTTATTCTTTGTGTTTACTTTGTGGGACGTCTTGATTGTCGTGTCCTCCTTCCTGCCCAGCCAGTTCCTGCACTCTCTCCTGATAAAATCATTACCCCTTTACATTCTCAAAGAGACCAATTATTCTAGTATTATTTTTCTGTAGGCATGACTCTCCAGGTCATTAAGCTTATTTTTTAATTTTTGTAATTGGACTTGGAGATCTTCTATATAGCTTAAGTGAGATGCTATGAAGGTTCGCTGCTCAACAATTTCTACCTGTTGCTTGTTTAATGTAGTGGCTAAATTCTGGAGCTGAATATCATAACTCATCATGTTTACCTTGATCTGATGCACATCAACCACTATAGAGTGAAGGAGCTTAGTTAATTTATCCACTGAAGACTTACTAGCCTTGAGTTTTTCTGTTATTTCCACTGGGACTGCTGCTATGATTCTATTTACGAATCCTTCCATGTGTGGCAATGAAAATGGACAAGCTGAGTGAAAAAGTTGCACTTTTCTTCTATGAGCAATGATCCCTTGAGAGCTACTGAAATAAAGGATCATAAACACTGGTGAATAATGCACACTTTGACATTAAACCAGGTGATCTGGCAGAGGAGCTGACTGGACTTACTCACTCTTCGGGCGTGATCCATTGCGGGTTCTGACAATATACCAGATTTTGGAATTAGTATACACCCCCCCACATACACACACACACACACACACACACACACACACACACACACACACACACACACACACACAACTCAGCTGCAAGGGAGAAGAATTGATTAACAGAACTCAAGATCCCACTAGCCATTCGACATTCACCTGATACAATATCCCACTCATGCATTATAGACAATTTCACTAATTTAGGTATTAACCCTTTTTCCACCTACTGGATAGCCAACTGGCTCACTAATAGGACCCAGAAGATCAAACTAGATGAGGCCACCTCCACCAAGAGGCCAGCCACTAGTGGAGTCCCGCAGGGCTCAATACTGAGTTTTCTCCTTTTTGGCATTTATTTATCTGAAATGGAAGCAAATGCTAAAGGTTTATGGCTGACTACATTTGCAGATGATTGCAAGCTGGGGGTTATCAACTCCCCTACAGACACTAGCATTTTTCAAGATGGTCTATCTCTGACTAATAAATGGTGCCAAAGCCATGGTCTTAAGCTCAATGTTAAGAAATGCATAATTGTACCCTTTGGGAAATCAACCATACTAGCTAATTACCATGTTGATAATACACCCCTAAGAGACGACCCAGTGGTCAGGGATCTGGGTACACACATTGACAGTAGCCTTGCCTTTAACCAACATGTGACCACAGTGTTGAGGAAATCTTTTTATGTTACGTAACTTATAAGTAAGGGCATGCTATCTAGGTCCAAACAGGACATTATCCCACTGTACTCCTCTTTTATCAGACCAATCAAATTGAACAATGCTCCCTTTGGTATGTATGTGAGAGAGCATATGCAGCAACTATATTGATAGCAAAGATTCCTTACAAAAAAAAATACAAGGTGTAACACACCTGCCTTATGCAGAGCACCCTAAAGCCCTTTCTCTCTACTCAGTCTCCCATAGATTGCTGAGGTGTGATCTATGCCTGGCTTACAAGGCATCCGCAAACCCCACACTTGTGAATCTCCTACATAATCGTACATCAAAAAGTACCAGAAATAGAAGGTCTAGGGACCTAAATTTTGTCTATGACATAAAAAGAACATGCTGGAGAGACGGTTATGTGTCCCAGAGATTGCTCCTCCTATGAAACGGGCTTCCCATCCATGTGCAACTGAGTTTGTCTATTACCCAGTTTAAGCACTAACTAGGCAAGTAGATAGGGAATAAGAAAATTACAATGGGCCTGGCACCCATGTCCCTTATGGACAGAGGCAGCTTATAAATGTCTGTCCCTCAGTGTCCTATTTGGATGCAGGACTTCATTATTCTTTAGGAAAAACTTGGCTAGGCTTAGAAAGCCCCATTGGGTCCTTAGCATAGTAACAGTTTATGAATCTATGAATCTAAGACTGCCATTAGTGCATACTGTAGTCTGATCTGCTTAACAGTTTGGGTAATCTTGGAAAGGATTACTGAATGAAAACACTGATGTAAACCTCTGCCTTGAGCACCATCACCTGTACATAAGAACTTGTAAGTGAACTGCAATATGTCAAGAGAAGTGGATGGATCTAGAACTCAAGAGGCAAAATAAAGTAATCTTCTGAATATAGACCCTTAAAAGCATTTCATATCTGACTGGTCATCCTGGCAAGCATTAGCCAGACTATTATCAGGTAAGTTATCCTTAGTAGTAGCAGGTTTAAAGTAAATGATTCAGTAGAAGAATAAACTTAGCAAAAGTGCTGGACAGATACTGAGGCCTTTTGTTATGGTAAAAACCACAGTTATCTCATTCTTAAAAAGGATGGCTGACAACCTGTGAGTCTTGCAACAGTTTAAGCATAAAGTTCTATGAGATTTGTTTTTTCATATCTGTTTTTTTCCAGTATTGGTAATTTTCTGACTGTGGTACATTAACAGTAGCAGGACAACATTGTAAAGCTTGAATATTGCTGATCTTCTTCTGGTTAGGGGTCACCACAGCAGATCACCTATCCGCTAATGATTGGCAGTGGAGTTTTACAGAGTCAAGTTGCCAGCCCAGCACCCAACCATCCACAGAAGGCACACACATGCATGCACTCATGCTTAGGGGTGATTTACAGTGTCCAATCCACCTACAGCATGTCTTTGGGATGTGGGAGGAAACTGGAGCAAACCCACACAACCACATGGAGGACATGCAGACTCTGCACAGAAGGCACCCTAGCCGAGGATCAAACTGGAGAACCTCTTACTGTGAGGCAGCAACGCTAACCGCTGCACCATTGTGGCCACTCAAATAATTCCCTTACTAATGTTGTTGAACTAATATTATTCCAATCTGTTTCTGGTAAATTTAACTCCCCAGTCACTATTATTCTTCCCAGCTGTGGTGGTGGGATTCACATATGTGTGGTGGTATTTCCACAGATATGATACTGTATTCATTAAAAGGTTCCACAAGGAGAGGATCCAGTACAGCAGGTCAACTCGGCTATATGAAAATAAAGTGATCACATAATGAAATCTCAATGTAACTTTATTAAAAAAAGCCCAAACAATATGATCTAACTTCAGTGTTATTTAGTCTGTAGGAAACCTGCACTTGAAAAAAATATTTTGCTATCTCATAAGCACACATAGTATTTATGATATATAGAGTCTTTCTTGCTAAACTCTTGGAAGATCTGACTGCACTTTGTCAGTATTGAAGGGATCAGGAAAATGGTCTGTCTTAAAGACAAGGCCATGTCCAGTAGCATGTACCAGGACTGAGAGGTTCTTGCCACTAAAAGAGGGCTTCAAAAGAGAAGAATGCCTTATAATTGTATATCTGTCATTTGTGATGATCATCATGTGATTCTGACCGCTTATACCGTACAAGGATATAAATGGCAACCATGTGAATATCTGTCTTACATGTTTGTTAAACTGACATTTACTTTCCCACTTCAAAGCTATCTATCTGGTCTGTCTCCTTGTGTCTGTATACTACTTCATTTTTGTCATTCTGGCGACAGTCTGTCTCTGTTTAATTACTTTATCTGTTTTCTGTTATTATAAATGTGATTATATTAGGAAACTACATTTGTTTGATGGATTATATTTATGTTTTCAGTCAATATGCTGTAAATTTGCTGGATCCTAGGAAGATCTTCATTGATTTGGTTAGTTAATTAGTTATTTCCATTTATTTAGCAGGTAAGTCTATTGGGGTTGGAAATCCCTTTTCAGTGGGGGCCCAGGGAGAAAATTTGAAAAAAAAAAGTAGAAGTCAGTAGAGTTGAACAAATATGCAAGTGTGTGTTTATATATATATATATATATATATATATATATATATATATATATATATATATATATATATATATACACACACACACACACACATATATATACACACACACACACACACACACACATATATATATATATATATATATATATATATATATATATATATATTATATAACTAGACATAACAGACCTTTGTATAATGCTTGTTCATAAGGTAAGGAACATAATGGAATACCACAATAGTAGGTAATATTATAGTAGCAGTTATAGGAAGCATGTTTCACCATGTACTAGAAATGCAAATGACATTAGAGCATTTCACATTCTGAAGGCAATCAGAAGACAATATCATTTTGCAGTAGAATGCATCCTCTTCTGGGAAAAATGCAGTGTTTTCTTTTTGTGGCATGAGGTTTGTAATGGAGAATGTAGTGACCTGTGGCAAAGGGAGAGTAAGCAAGGGGCATAGTACAGGAAAAAAAAAACTTAAATCAATTAACTAAGGGTATAGTAGTTTTATTTAAAAAGCTGAGGTCCTATATGACTACAAAGGGAAACATGCATATGTCAAATCCAGGTATTTTTGAAATATGTTTTTAGTGAAGACATGAAGAGGTTAAGTTTACTGATCTGTTAGGTGGAGGTGGGTAGGGAAGTCTGGATTTTAGCAACAAAGCTGGACTACAAGGATTTATTGTGGAAGTTATGGGATGGAGTGCTATAGGTCAGGAATTTATCAGAAGACTGGAGTTTTCTAATGGGAATATACAACTGAAGAAAATTCTTAAGGCATGGGTATCTGTCTGGAATGTATTAACTTTTAGGTGCTATTTTGAGTTGACAGTAGTTGAGGTAATTTGGATATTCAAACCAAGTGAGTTGCTTTCATGTGGTACACTGGTGGATTCTGTTGTTTACATTGGTAATATAATTAGCTATTTTATTGCAGCACTGCTAAAGTTTGCAGTCTGGGATGAATATGCATTTGGGAACATGGGGCACCATGTGAGGGTGTGGACAGTAGGTAAGCAGTTGTGCATTTGTGAACACACTTTGTTTAGTGGGATGTTGCCCTGTAAAGCAGTTCGGCTTTCATCTTTGTTTTACTGACTACCTGCTAGATTTTCAGTAGTGATACCACCTAATAGTTTTTATATGGGAAACAGATTAAATGGGGCTACCACTAGCGGAAAGAAGGATGAAATTAATTTTGTTGCTGGAGTTTTACTAGGTATTTAATAACATTAACTTATTTGTTTATAATTTTCTAAAAGGTTGGAGTATTTGAGCCAGGCTTGAAAAAGAGTTGGGTGATGTTCTGAATGTTAGGGATTATTTTGGTTGTTCAGGGTTATAGTTGAATCATTAACATACTGGATAAGGACCGAAATAGTGGAGGCCAGAAGAATGAGAATATGTTAAAAAAAAAACGGGGCCAAATACTAAGCCTGAGAAACTCCAACTGGTACAGGAAGAAAGGTAGATTTGTATTGTTAACATTGAACATTTGGGGTTCTTTTAGTAAAGTTATGTACTAAGCCAGTCTAAGGATGAGGAGCAGGCACCAAACAATGAGAGCTGTCATTTTAGTTAGGAGTGAATGATTGTATCAAAAGTTGCTGATAAGTCATGCAAGACTGTTGCTAAAAGGTATTTGTCACTGTGTTTTGAATTGTCTTAAGGAAATACAGAAGAGCAGTTTTATTTTTGTGGGAGGGGTGAAATCCATACTGGGATGTATAGAGAATGCTGTTGTTTAAAAGATAGGTTAGTAGCTGAGGGAAGATGCATTTCTTAAAGATCTTAGACAAAGGAACGAACAGGGCAATGGGTCTGAATTTAGAGACTTCAGTCCAGGAGGCACTTTTGTATATTGGAAGGATATAGGATTATTTTCATGAGGCATGGAACAGGGATTTCTGTACAAATCTGTTTATAATGGTAGAAACAGTTTAGGCAATGGCATACACAATTTGAGATGTTTTGGAGGGAGGATGTCTGGGGTTAGGGTAGTAGATTTTAGTTTACTGAGATAACACTTTACTATAGAGGTGAATACAGGTTGCAGAGAAATGCAGTGCAGTTGTTGGCAGACAGAAATTGGACTGGTGGGACTGAATTGGAGATGTGGTTAGTTAGTGCTATGCCTGCATTAATGAAATGGGTATTAAAGACTTAGGCTATGTTGAAGTCAGCTTCATTGGGAAAAGGAATGGGCTGGGTGGGTTTCCTAGGCTTTAAGAGCTGAGGAATGGTTCATCTGAAATTTTATGGAGTTTTGTAGTGCAGTCCCTGATGACTGATGAAGCATTTTTGTCAGAGATGAGTTTGGCATTTGTTATATTATGCAGATAATAATAGGATTGCTAGTTTTGTGGCTTCATCAGACACTATATGCTTTATCTCTGCCTCTCATTAATTATTTTGTTAAGAGTGTTAGTCAAGGGGCAGGATTACATTTAATTATTTTCTCCTGAGTGGTGTTTATTGGTTTAGGATGTTTAGGAATGTGCCATTGAGGCATTGTATGGCACTGTCTAAGTGGAGATATTTTAATATTCACTATCTGTAGAGTTATAAAGTATTAATAAGTCTCTTTGTTATCCTAACAAAGTTAAAAAAAGGTGAGTTTGTAGGATTTAGGGATTGTGCAGATATTATACGTGGGATTCTGCTATGTTTTCTGGGTTCTTGGTTAAGACTCTGTCTAGGTTTTTTTGGTGCCGTTGGTATTGTTGAACTTAGCAGAAGCATTTATTAATTTGATTAAGGTGTAACAGTGACAGCTGGATTCAAAGGTGCTTTCAATGGATATTTATGAAAAGTTTGAGACAGCCCGCTTTACAATTTATGTATTTCTTTATTTATTTGACATTTGTTAACTGCATTAGTCCATCTGAGCCAATGGCCTGTTTTCAGTGGAAACCCAATGAGACAAGCTCCAGCAATACAAACATAAAAAGACAACATAGTAGACAATATACAAAACCCAAGAAAAACAGGGCAGCAATACATCATAAGTAAAAATTACATAAGCAGCAATCAGATGAGATGAATAACTGTAGTAAAAATAAAACTGAATGAAGTAAATACAACTAGTACATTTAAGTATTTACAATAATGACATATCTTCCCCAAATAATGTAGTATTGTCTAGTGTGCAGATTAGTCATTAAAATATTAGCTATAGATAGGTAGTGAAAAGAAAAAGAAAGGAAAATGGAGATTATGGGGGATTTAGACAAGGACAGGTTTTTGAGTTCAGAAAGTAGTGCTTGACTTCAGATTTAAAGCAGCTGGAACTAGTGATGTTACGAATGTGAGGTGGTAGCCTATTCCATGCAAGGGACACAGAGTGTTCATAGAGGAGTTTACTGTAAGCTTTGTTGGGTTTATAGATGTCTAGAAGGTGCTGGTTGGAACTACAAAGAGACCGGGTTGGGGTATAAGGAGCTATTATGGCAGAGAGTGATGGGCAGGCTAGCCGTTTGTTGAGTAGGGAGTGTGTGAGCTGCAGCTGGGCAGGTAGTAAGAGCTGTGGGAATTCTAGCCATTGAAGCTGTTTCAGGGCAAGGCAATGATGGGATTTATAATGTTGGTTACTGGCAAAACTGGCAATGTTATTGTAAGCTTGTTCTAGTTTGGAGAAAAAGGTTTGACTGGAGGTGAGTTAGGATAGGGGTGGTGTAGAGGAGACATGGAAGGAGATAGGCTTGGGCAAGGGTGGATTTGTAGCTGGAAGCACAACATTTCTTATTCCTGTAGAGAAGATCCAGTTTCATGTTAGCTTTTTAAAACAGTGTTGGATATAGATGTCAGATTTGAGTTGGCCATCAATTATTGTACCCAGTAACTTAGTGTGAGGCTCAGCTTTAATAAGAGTATTATCTAGCGAAGAAATAATAAAGGTGGATTTAAGGTGGTGGAGAGTTTTGTGGAAAAATAGTAGGAGCTTGTTTTTTTTAGGGTTGAGTACAAGCTGATGCTCTGTGGGTCATTTTTCCACAGATGAGAAGGAGTTTTGGGTGATAGAAAGAAGTTTAGAGATGTTGTCAGTACAAGAGATAAGAGTGGAGTCATCGGTGTACTGTATGAGGGAGGAGGTGTTGCAGGAGGAGTAAAGATGATTGGTGAAGATTGTGAATAGGAGGGGACCAAGGACTGACCCTTGATGGACACCTGTTTGGATAGGTAGGAAAGGGGAGGAAGCAGATTGCCATCTGACAGACTGGAGCCTATTTGATCAATAGCTTGAGAACCAGTGAATAGTAGAGGGAGAGAGATTAAGGTCAGTAAGCTTAGTAAGTAGCTTGGAATTGGAGACAGTATTGAAAGCTTTAGACACGGTTTCATGAGAGTGTATATCTTTAATTGTGGATGGTTCAGTTCTGTGGTTAGGAGGAATGTAAAGAGCTGCTATACAAATTGCTAAGGATATTGCTAGTATTTCAGCATTGAAGAAGTAGGGGTAGTATTGGAATAAAGACTTAGATGCAGATTTTGTTTTTCAAAATCTAACTGCAATGCTACCTGCTCTTTTCGGGAGTCACTTGAGACTAAGAATATTGCATCTTGGCTAGAGTATTTGCTCATTGGGAATGTTTGGCTATAGCTAGGTTTCAGTTAGTGTAAGGATATCAGGACTGTGGAGGAGAATTCAGGCATGAAGAGATTATAGCTTATTGCATAGGCTTCTGATGTTGAGGTAGAATAGCTTAAATGTCATAAAGATAGTAAAGAAGTGGATAATTGTGTTAAGATTAAAATCTGTAGGTGCTGAACTGTAAGTTATTGTGGATTTGGGTCTTGTATTAGGATGAATATTGCCACTGAGTAGTAGTTGTATTGTTATAGAGTGGGTAGCATGCTTGTTGGTGTGTATGGGTTTACGTTTACATATAGACAGAAAGATAGATAAATAGATAGATATATAGATAGATAGGCAGATAGATCGATAGATAAATAGATATATAAGGCATATATCTATATCTATCTTCTAGATATATATATATATATATATATATATATATATATATATATATATATATATATATAAACACACACACACACACACACACACACACACACACACATATATATATATATATATATATATATATATATATATATATATATATATATATACATACATATATGTATAGGACAGCAGTTGTTTGTCTGTGTTAGTCCTTCCTGGAGAATATGTGTGTCAGTGGGAGATGCGATGATAGCTCATAATTTGCAATAATCTGCAAATTTAGTCAGCCAGGGCCATTGGCATTCCCTTTGAGTTCAGATAAATAAATGACAAAAAGGAGAAGTCCCAGAAATAATTGCTGAGAGACGCACCTGTGATTGACCTCTTTGTAGAGTTGGGCTCCGAGTTGTAACTTCCTGGGTCCTCTCTATGATCCAACTGGCTATCCACTGGGTGACATATGTGTTTGTCCCTAACCTCTTGAATTTGTCAGCAATGCTGGAGTGGGGTATTGTATCAGATACCTTGGGCAGGTCAAGGTAGGTATTGTGAACCATTTTGCCCTCATTCATTGCTTTGGTGACCTTCTCAAAGAAGTCCTCCAGGTTGAGTAGGCATGACCTGCCCTTGATGAAACCAAATTGAGCTGGGTTCAGTATCTGGAGGTTTCCTATGTCATTATTGATCGTTTCTATGATTACTCTTTCTGGGGCTTTACATATGAGACTAGTGAGACTTATGGGTCTGTAGTTCCCAGGGTCTGTAGACTAACCACCTTTGAGAAGAGGGATGACTGTTGCTGTTCTCCATTTATGAGGCACAAAGCTGGTTTGGAGGCTACAGTTAAATAGCAATTCCAGAGGGCCTGATAGGTCATGTTTCATGCCATTTAGAAGACATCCTGGGATATTGTCTGGGCCGATTGGGGCAGTAGTATTGGCCTTAGAGAGAACATTAAGGTTCCCTTGTGATAGCAAGGAGAGGTATATTTGATGGTATTTCCTGAGGGAAAGTTGGGGGGATGGGTAAAGTTGGAGCTGAATTTGTTGCCCAGTAGGTTTGCTAGTCTTCTGGCTCAGTATAGGTGGCTCCATTAACAATGAGCTCTGCACACACTTGTGTACTTCTTATGATGTTGTAGACATAGAAAAAGAATGTCTTGTACTTGTCCTTGGCCTGTGAGGCCAAATTTATATCAAATGTAGTGTTGGCAGACTTTTTTCCTCTGAGTTGTTTGTTCAGTTTGATGGAAGTGCTTTTATCCTGCTGGGTGCTGCACTTCCTAATTTTTGCCCTGATTTTACAACCTACTGATGCTATGATTCCACCAGGATGGTTTGTTTTTTGAGTTACTTCTGTACTTCTTTCTAGTTTGTACAGCTGCCTCTATGCAGCTATTAACATGCTTGTATAGGGTTTTGGTGAACAGTTCTAAATAGACAGCAGTGTTCTCATGGTTTATGGGGCTTGAAAATTTGTCAAGTTATCACTTAATAGTAGGAAGTTGATCTGCGGTGGTGGTGCTGCGGTAGCGTTGTCGACTCACAGCAAGATGTTGTCCGTTCGATTCTCAGCTAAAGCATCTTCTGTGGGGAAACAGACATGAAGGGGCATACCTTCATTGAAGGTTGTGCATCAGGGCTGGTAACTCAGCATGTAAAAATCTTCTACCAATCATTAGCGGACCGGAGTTCCACTGTGGCGACCCCTGACCGGGATAAGCCGAAAGACACAAACAAACAATCACTTAATAGTAGGAAGTTAACCTTAGAGTAGTTCCTGAATATTATAGGAGTAGCTGAGGTTCTACATTTTATTTTTACTTCAAAGGATACCATTTTGTGGTCTGACCTCACCATAGAAGACATTATCATAGTGGGTGTACAGCACTCTCCCATATTAGTGAGGACCAAATTGTATGGGTGCACCCCTGGATGGTATATTGACAATCTGGTCCAGGGAGTTAGTGTTTATAAAATCCAGGAATCTCTGTGCCTGTATGTTTTGTCTTTGATAATATTTATTATAGACAAATCAAAGGAGTAGCTAGAAGACAAGATTTGCCCCTGTCTTCGCTAACTTAGTAATGGCATGGTGGGAAGAAAATAATCTAGTAACACACACATGTTTAAAAAGTTTTTTTTTATAAGCACTTCATTGATGATTTTTTTTATTGAGTTGGAACAAATGATCAGTTTGAGTCATTTTATAATGATCTAAATAACAGTACTGTTTTTTTTTTAATTTAGCACGAGTAGCAAAGGTTTAACAATCAATTCTTTAGATATAACATTGACTGTAAATCATGAAACTGAGAAGTTTGAAAGTGCAGTGTTTAGAAAAGACACAGTTGTCAATAGTTACTTGCATAAATCTAGTCAGCACCCTTTGCACATGAAAAAGAATACCATAAGAGATCAATTTAATAGACTCAGCAGAATGACAAGTGTAGATCAAATCTTCTTAGCTGAACTTGACATTCTTATGAATTTATTTTTAGACAGAGGTTATGACTATAAATCTTTAAACAAAATTAAAATTGAAATTATAACAAAAAGACAAGATACATTTAAACACTTTCTTAAATATGATGAAGTATTAGCCAATGACATAATATGATCTGATGACCTTGTATTAAATAGCTGTTACAGAGCATTTCCACAACCAATATCTGTTGATATGATGCAGATAAAAGATATTTTAGACAAAAACTAGAAAATAGTTCTTGTCTATTTCACACTGAGCTAAATGGAGCTGAACGGAGGAGGGGCACAGGGCACAACTCTGATCTGTGATGTATAACTATACATATCCTGTTTTCTTGGTTATTTTTATTAGTTATTGCTTATTCTTACCATTTATTGCACTTTTTATTGTCTGCTGCCTACTTTTTATTGCAGTTTTTATTGTCTGCTGCCTATTTGTTACTGTATTTTATTGCTATGAATTAATCTGCATTGTTGTACTGCAATTGTCTGCCTCACTTTTTGTAAAGCTTTTTTAGCTAAGTTTCACTGTGTGAAAATTATTAATTGGAAATTTCCTCCATTTGTTAAGCATCTGTTGTTGTTCTGATTTTCTTGCCAAGGAGTGTATCATATAACTGATTTGTTTGCAGTTAAAAGCATTCTCTAAAGTCTCCTTGTTCCTTTTTCTGTTTAAAACTTGTATTTAGTGTGTCACTGTTGTTTTTTCTACTGTGATAAACATTTCTGTAGTGTTTTCTGCCTAAAATAGTGTAGCTAGTAGCTGTAGCATAGTTTCCCACCCTCCTTTCCTATTGTTGTCTTTGTTCTTAATCTGGAACACTCCTCTCTATCCAGTCTCATTATCTCATTTTACACAATACAGAAAGAACATTTGGGAAGACCAACCCCCTTAGTTTCTTAACCTTGAATTATCTTCTGTTCCTCTTTTCTCCCTTCCCATTCTACAAAAAAAAAAAAAATTCTCAGCTGCTTTTACAGTATCTGTATTTCCTACTCTATTACTCCATCTTGCCTTTTCAGTGTTCAGTTGCATCTTTTCTGCTACATTTATTGCTGCTTGTGTTTAGCCTGTTTAAATTGTAAGTATTATTCTAAGTCTCTTAGTTTTGGTTTAAGCACTTGGGCTTTAGGCCTACCCCTTAGCTCTCCCTGGGCTCTCTCCCCTCAGCTACTGATAAATATGGATGGACAATTTCCTACAGTTTCTCCTGCCAGCCTGGTCAATATGGGCATCCAGAGACAGTGTAGCAACTGCCTCATGTACATGGACAACCATCTACTATTACCACCTAAGAACACAATTTGTGAGAGATGCAAATAAATTAAGAACCTAGACTCTATGATCTCTCCCTCTCAAGCCAGTATATCTGGCACTGAGAATGTTATCAACACAATCACTACACCTCAAACACCACCCACAACTACACAACACACACCCACAAATGTGGAGGTTCTCAAAAAAACATTTCCAAGCAAAGGAGACCTTAGAGGCAAAAACACATGCAAACTTGACAACACTCCACACCACATACCACTCATAGTCCACACACCGGTGTCTCACAATCACAAAGGCCTAATTATAAACCCAACATATTAGTCATAGGAAACTCCATTGTGAGACTCACAGATGTGCCTCTCACTAGGCTGTATAAGGAGAAAGTCATGGTTAGTTGTCTTTCAGATGTCAGAATCATATCACATATGCACTCAAGTCTCTCAACAACAGGTACAGTTATGACTCTGTCATAGTCCATGTTGGGTTGAATGACTTGGGATGTACCTCCCTGGACTATATGAAGAGAGACATGATTGAGTTCACTGAATATGTGCCCCAGGCATGTATGTCCCTAGCCTTAAGCAGCATTCTACCATCACCCAGAATGATGCCTCAATACAAACAGAAAATGACTGACTTTAACAATTGGCTTAGTATCTGGTGTCATTCCAGGGGGATCCAGTACCTGACAGCCTGGTAAGATATGATAGACAGACCATAATGCTTTCCTAGAGATGGCCGCATCTGTCTCACTTGGGCTTCAGGCTTCTGGAAAAGGCCCTTGCCTCCCCCATAGTGCCTTTTTTAGGAAAATCCTGAAGTCGATAAATCCAACATAAAAATTTCAATGAAATGCAAATTAAAGGTCATGCTGCTAAACGGTAGGAGTCTAAACATGAAACTGGACTCATTGCAAGCATTCTTAACCCTGGAAGATGCTAACATTTGTGCTGTCACAGAAACCTAGTTCAAAGCTGTAGAGAGCACCCCGGCCTTACCTAGTTACTCATCCTAGCATACATTCAGACCCAAACTGTGGGCAGCAAGGCTAAAGGAGGTGGAGTTTCCATATATATTAAAGACACACACACCTCCAGGCTGGTCAAACAGTATGATGCACAGGGGACACTATTGGTGCAGTTAACCATTGACAAGACCCGTATTCAAGTCATAGTTAGCTACAGGCCCCCAAATTTGATTCAAGATGCCCACTCCACCTATCTGGACCTCTTCAAATCTATTAAGATTCAATCCTTTACCCTGATCCTGGGCAACTTTAACTACCCAACCATAGACTGGAATAAACTACTCATGTCAGAATGCAAATGCCCAGAGATTCCTTGATTTTATCAATGCAAATGCCTTGGAACAGCTAGTCAATACCCCCACAAGAGGTGATAATATCTTGGACTTGATATTAAACAACATTGTAATCACTGCAGCATGCCTACAGTATCATCCTCTCTGGTAAGATCCCACCATAAAGTGGTCACTTTCAAAGTCAGCATCTCTCCTGCCCCCCCTCCCCCCAGCTAGGATCACACAAAACAACTTCTCCAAAGCTGATTACAACCTCCTGAGGGATGGTATAAACAGCTTCACAGCCCCCTCCCCCTCTGTTGGAACTGGCACCAATGTCTAAATCTACACAAAAGTACTAAATGAGCACTTTTATAGATGCACAGAATCAGGAATACCTGACAGGACAAAATCATCCTCCACAAGGAAGAGTAAACCTGTCTAGTGGACATCTGCAATAAATAAACTATTTAACAAAAGGAAAAAATTGCTGTCCAGCACCAAGAAGGAGCAGGTGCCCAACTGGAAGCAATCTTTCATTAGCCTGAACAAGCGAATAAGAGAACTAGAAAAATCCTCTAAAGCCAACTTTGAGTCCAAATTGTCCACATCTACTAGAGATAACCATAATTCCTTCTTCACATATGTCCGCAGTCTCAAAGGAAGCACTGAGATCTGTTCACAACTGGTGGTCCAGGACACCACGTACACAGATGTTGTAGATATAGCCAACCTACTGTCTGACAGATTCCATGAAAACTTCACCCCTCTGTCCCCCCCATCAGTAAGTCAGGAGCTCCCCAGTACCTGCTCCCCCTTATATCTAGGGAACAGGCCATTACTGCCCTCTCAAAGGCAAAAAATACAGCCTCCTTGGGACCCGATAACATCCCAGGCTGCATCCTACATGAACTCAGATATGAACTTGCAGCACCATTAGGCACCCTATTCAACCAAAGCCTGAGTACTGGCTTTGTCCCAGCCAAGTGGAGGATAGCCACTGTCATCTCTTTACACAAAGGTGGAGCATCTACTTATCTGGGAAATTATAGATCCATCAGCGTAACTAGCCTGATCTGCAAGGCCATAGAATGGATTATCATGGACCTCATTAACAAGGACATTGGCAACCTCCAAACACTCGACTCCACACAGTTTGGCTTTGTCAAAGGGAGGACATGTCTGTTACATCTAGTCGGCATTTTTAAGACAGTCAGCAAAGACGTGGACGAGGGGAAGATGATGCACACTGCCTACCTTGACCTGGCCAAAGTCTTCGACACTATTCCCTACTCAGGCATAATATATAAACTCTCTCAGCTAGGTATCTATCCATATGTTATCAGATGTGTAGCAAACTGGCTCACTGATAGAACCCACTTAAAATAGGAGGAGCCACTTCAAGCAGTAGACCCATAGCGAGCAGCGTACCCCAGGGATCGGTCTTGGGGCCTCTGTTATTTGGGATATACTTCTCTGAGGTGCAGGCCAAAACCAGTGGGCTATGGCTGACCAGGTTTGTAGATGACTGCAAGCTGGGCATGGTCATCAGTTCCCCAAGTGATGTGGACATCCTCCAAGAGGGTCTCACCCAAACAAATGACTGGTGCCAGAAACATGACCTCAAGTTGAATGCCAAAAAATTCATCATCCCCTTTGGGGAGAGTGATGTCCCCATGCATTATCACATCAATAACAACGTCCTAAGCTTGCAACCAGTAGTGAGGGATTTGGGCACCCAGGCTGATAGCAACCTGACTTTTGACCACCATTTTACTTCTGTTGTATGGAAAGCTTTCTACATGGCCCATCTCATAATTAAACGTATCTCATTCAGGGACATGGAGGTCATAACATCCCTGTATTCTTCCCTTGTAAGGCCAATTATTGAGTACAATTGCCCCCTTCCACATATACCTCACAAAGCACATGCAGCAGCTATAGAGACCACAGAGGTTCCTCACCAGAAGAATCCAGGGCCTCAAACATCTACCCTGTACAGATAGGCTAAAAGCCCTCTCCCTCTACTCAGTTTCATACAGACTCTTCAGAGATGACCTCTGTCTGGCATACAAAGCAATCTCAAACCCCACCTTGATGATCCGCAAGTCAAACTCCACTCGAGTAACTCGCACGCATGACCTCAACCTGGTTTGTGACATCAATAGTACTTGTTGGTGGGACACAGTTGTGTCCAAGAGGCTTCCCCATCTGCGGAATAGACTCTCTCTTTACATCAAGCAGAGTGCCACGTTATCCCTTTTCAAGTGCAACCTGAATAACTGGATGGGAAACAGAAAATACACCCCTAGGATTCCACCTGTATCCCTGCTGGACAGGCAGTTTGGGTGCTGACTTGTCTAAACATGGGCTAAACTCTTGGCTAGGCTTATAAGGGCCTCAGGGCCAATAGCCTAGTAACTTCCTATGATTCTATGATCCTAATGTGGACTTGGCAAAGGTAATAGGTGATAGATCAGTATCCAGTTACAAAAGTAGCAATAATATTAGGTCCATTTTAGAGAAAAATAATAATTTACCGCATAAAAATTGTATTACCTTCAGAATGTTCAAGTGATTTTAAATTCTGTAGGTACATCGCAGATACCTCCTCTAAAAAAAATGAATGTCTTTTGGCGTTTCTCGGTTAGGGGTCGCAACAGCGGAACTCTGGCCCGCTAATGATTGGCAGTGGAATTTTTACGGTGCCAAGTTGCCAGCCCGATGCCCAACCTTCAAAGAAGGCACACCCATTCACACACGCACCTACCTGCATGTCTTTAGATGTCACTCGACCATGGGAAGGACATGCAGACTCCACACAGAAAGCGAGACACGAACGGGAGAACCTCTTGCTGGGAGGCGACAATGCTAACCGCTGCACCATGGAAGATAACTCCTCTATTTATGTAAAAAATGTTCTTAAAAATTTTGGCAAAGGGTCATTTCAATTGTAATTCAAATAGTATAGTTTACCTAGCTGCTTGTGAAACTTGTGACAATTATTATGTAGGAAAGACAGTCAGAAATTTTACAAAAAGAATATATGAACATGTTGCTGCCATTAAAAAAGGTGACTTAAGCAACGCTTTTGCGAAACATGCAAAGGGTTGCCTAGATTTTAGGAAATTGAGATTTTTGTGTTAGATTATGTACCTTTTGGTGAATTTGAAGGTAATTATAACACAATGCAATGTAAGGAAGCAGAATGGCAGCTGAGACTGGATTCTGATAAAAAAACAGGACTTAACGAGCATATTAACATCAAATGTTTGATGGCTCAAAGATTATAAAAATGTTTTTATATATTGCTGTTAATATTTTTGTATATTTTTCATGATTTAAATCATTGGTATTAAATTTTTAAATTTTGTAATATTCCTTTAAATAGAGATCTAATTAATTGAAGTTGATCATGTGATCTGTTTACAGTATAAAAGAGGGAAAGTTTCTTATTTATTTATTCTGATGAAGTTCTGATAAAATAAAAGGATGAAAGTACTAAAATTGCATCTGTTGTATATCTGAGGTTTAATTCTTCTTGTGGCATATCTCTGTTGAAAGTCTGTGTGGTTTTAAGTTTTCTTATCATTCTTTAGCACCCTTGTTGTTTATATGTGATGACTTCTGATTAAGTGCGGCTTTCCTAATCCCTCCTTTCCATTATATTATACAGCATTGTTCAAATATTTACTACCCCCTCCCCCCATCCAGATTCACCAGCTAATATGAACTGGTGCAAGAGAGGACTGAGGTTGAAAGTCAACAGAGGATGGCTGGACACAGTACTGGGAGACTCATCCCCTCTATGCTGGCATAATTCAGAAGAGGATTATGAGCTGTTAGGTATAAGTATCTTTTTAAGTGAGTCCACACCCCTCCTTAATCTCTGACTATGCGTGCACTTACTCTGGCCACCATTCCTGAGTCTTGCCTTCACTGAGGATTTAAGAATGGCCTGTCTTACCCCAACATGTCATCCTGTTGCCTCCAGTGGAAAGGCATGAGCAGACATAGCCTCATCATTCCTTCATTTGTCCTCCATCTCTTACAGGTGTTTGGTATACTAATTGAAACCAACTTGCCTGGGTCATAATAAAAACATTATCTTTCTGCTCCAAGAGAGCTGGCTTCCTCTGCAATATGTTTGGATTTTAACACATACTTTTGGACCTGAAAGGGGTCGGCAGTCATTGGTACTATGTGCTATTTGTCTGCAGAAGTTTGAAAGACTGCATGCTAAAGAGGATTATTAATGAAAATATGGAAAGGAATATGTCCTAAAACTCTGTAGTATTATGAGACATTCACATATCTGTATTACCTCAACATGAAGAAATAACTGGCTGGCATCAAGGTATGTCTACTTATTTTATGTCATATCATTTGTACTGCATCACTTTTTATGTTTCTTTTTTAATATGTATGTAACTGTAGTGCTCCTGCCACGTGTTTAAGTTGAAGACTTGCATGAAAGATATTATATATTTTATGATGCTGTTTATATTTGTAAAGCTTCCTTTGGAAACCACTCCATGCAACTAGCAATACTTTCACTTTATTGCCGACATTTATAGATGCTGAGGCATATTTTACACACATGTATACCGTCCATAGCTATGTTGTATTCTTAGCACAGAAAGCTGTTTGCAATCAACAGCTGTCCATGACAGTATGCAGCACACCTTTACACTTGGGTAGAAAAGTGAATCAGTGTAAGTTAATTTACAGCAGATTTTCTTTCTTTCTTTATACATACATATCATAACTCTCTCTCTCTCTCTCTTTAAATATATATATATATATATATATATATATATATATATATATCTATATATATCTATATCTATATATATATATATATATATATATATATATATATATATATATATATGTGTGTGTGTGTGTGTGTGTGTGTGTGTGTGTGTGTGTGTGTGTGTATGTTTGTGTGTGCCTGAATAACCATAATGTAAGCAAAACCAGAAAATGCAGTGTAATTGGATTATCCATAAAACTGTGTAGTCAATGTTTCTTTTGATACATGTATTACACATGAACTCTGTTACATTGCTGCTTTAAATATTACAAAAAACATTACACTGCCTCTTCATTTATACTATACTCTCAGGCTAGCTTGGTGTTAAGATTTTCTGGAATCCCACCCTTACCTTTTCTAACGTTTTTGCTGCTCTTCCAAAATTTCTTATGATGTTCCATTGTAAAGTTATTTAAAGTGATATCAGTGTCAGGTAATCCTTTTCCTCTGATTTTTTTTGAACAACCACTTTGTATACTCTTATATTTTTGAATTAATAAACGTAAAACTGCAGTTCCATGATAAAAAAATGAGCCTTATGAAATACCTGTAAAATATCTCATTTTTTTCTTAACAAGCCTTTCATAAAGACTTCATAAAATCTATGCCATTGTGGGTTGAATTACTTTGTTAACTTTTGTTATACTGCTATATGTATATCCTCAATTTCTGAGAATGTTTGGTATAAATGAAGCACCAAGTAGCCAGTCATGTAGAATAAAAACAGTTTTCAATCTAAAGCAACAGCCACAGGTAAATGAATAAAATCCATAGCAACAGCCACAGATAAATGAGTAAAATCCATAGCAACAGCCACAGATAAATGAGTAAAATCCATAGCAACAGCCACAGATAAATGAGTAAAATCTATAGCAACAGCCACAGATAAATGAGTAAAATTCATAGCAACAGCCACAGATAAATGAGTAAAATCCATAGCAACAGCCACAGATAAGCAAGTAAAATGTTTATTCACCTCTAGCACCTTAGCAACAATGCCTTCAAGTAGTAACTACACCATACAAATTCTCAAATTATACAACGACTCCCCCATTAATATTCCAAAATGTGCATGCTGATTGGTCAGCATGTACGTTGTAAATCAGACTTATACTAATGAAAAAAGGTCCGGTTGCCCGGAATTTTTCCATTAGTATAAGTCTTTTTTTACAGCAATGGAGAATGCAAGATCTCTATTGATTTTTACACACTGTCTCGCTATGTTAAAGCAGTTTAACATAGCGAGACAGCTTTAAAAAAAGTAACGGAGATCTTGCTTTCTCTGTTGCTTTTTTTAAAGCTGCCTCGCTATGTTAAACTCCTTTAACATAGCGAAACACTTTGTAAAAAGCAACGGAGATTTTGCTTTCTCTGTTGCTTTTTTTAAAGCTGCCTTGCTATGTTAAATTGGTTTAACATAGCGAGACAGCTTTAAAAAAAGAAACGGAGATTCTCTGTTGCTTTTTTAAAGCTGTCTTGCTATGTTAAACTCCTTTAACATAGCGAGACAATTTGTAAGAAGTAACGGAGATCTTGCTTTCTCCGTTGCTTCCACCCACAGCTCTGATGTACTGTGTAAGCATACGCATGCGCAGTACATCAGAACTGCCACAGAATCCCAGACAGCTACGGAAGGGCAGCAAGGAGGCATTATACAATGCCATTATTTAAGAAAAGTAATTATGTTTTTTCTTAAATAATGTCGTATAATAGCAATAACCCACTTCTAGGTGTGGGTAATGCTGGATTTACCCATGGTTGTCTTTGTTTGGCCACTCGGGCTTCACCCTCGTGACCAAACCACACCAACCGTGGGTAAATCCAGCATTACCCACACCCAGACGTGGGTTATTGCTATAATATATAGTTAATTCAATAAAACAATTAACATGTAAAGTGCTTAATTAATTAATTAAATACATCCAATTACATTCATTATTTAACCCTCCAGGTGTCAGTGTATTATACTTTAAAATATACACTGCCTCTTTATGTAGTAACTTATCTTTAAGGGAGCCTAATTCACCCTTGTTTAATGTAATTTATCCAAAATACAACCCACTAAAAATGTTGGATTACATTGATGACAAGCTTTAAATTTCATAGCTAGGCGGCTTTTACTGCGCATGTTTTTAATCTGTAATATGTTTCTGTAAACTGACTTTAAATGCTCTTTGACTTTCCCGCCACATAAAACAGATCACAAGGGCATTTTAAAATATAAATAATCCCTACTGTATTACATGAGAAATAGGATTAAAAAATAGTTTTCAGTCTATTGTCCCCTGTACTATTAAGTAATACAACACAGTTTCTAAATGTATATACCCAGGTAACTCACTATAGACCAAGACAATAGCCACTGAAGTGTGCATCAAAAGATGGAAGACTTGGAATTTGTAGTGATATTTTCTTTTCTTACCCTTTTTGTTTTATTAATTTGTCTGTAACATTAATTTTTTTCAACTGTTGTTTGCATTCCTCATTTATTCTGATTCTGTTTACTAGCTTAAGATTTGGCAACTAGTCTTACAAACTGAACTCTGAAGATTTTCTGTCTCAAATATTCTTTGAGGTAATATGCCTAAAAGCATTTCATGAACATTTTTAAAACTATAAAATAAAGACTGAAATGGCACCCACAATAATGCTTTTTTAAACTATGTTTCTTAATTATTCACTTTTGCTACAAAATTTCCTGCCTTTCCTATTAATTTTTTCAGGATTACAGATACATAGTTGGGAAGTGCGTCATTACCTTTGATGGCCCTCTGTGTTAAAAGTACAGCAGACAGATTCTCTTTCAGTTTAATATGGCTGTGATACTACTAAGATAATACTCAAAAGAACAAAAACAACTTATCTAAATTAATGAAAAAAGTTTTAATTTAATAGAAAACAAGAATACCACTGCAGTACATAGGAATTACCATTTCCTCACCTCATGACATTCAGTTCCTAAAGTTAATCACTAACAAACATAACATTGCATGAGACTGCTAACTATTCAGCATTCGTCAACTTCCACGAATACAAAAAGGAATAAGTCAGGAAGTTGCAATGCAATGTGGTGTAATTAAACGGAAGAGGAGATTAATCTCTAAATCTCTCCATCCACGAGTGCTACCAGTGCAGCTAGTCATCCTGGATAGAATTAGCTGGGCAAGCCCCTGGCTAGTTCTCACTAGGATCATGTTTTCATGAAATGTTCAGTAGGGAAATAAACCTATTCACATATCACATCACTTATTATGCATCTGTTTGTTTATTCATATATTTCTATACATGACATTTTACTGAAATTTTATACATAATTTTTAAAACAAACAATGCCTAGACTGGCAAACATAAATCTTATTTCATAGTATACATAGTATTTCACATGGCACAGAATAATGCAGTTTGTTTTAAATTTTTTAGCACACATACAATAAAATAAACAGTGTATTTGCTTTTATGCTGTGCATCAAAAGACACGAGTATCAGTTTAGCTTTAGAAACACAATGTAACATATTCATGGAGGTACTAAACAAACATTTTTATCATTCTCAAAGATATCCAGTAATGGATTATATTCTAACCACATGTTTACAGTTCTAAACATCCTGTCTATAACTACCATACCATTAGTATAACAGCCATGTGTGAGGCATTTGATCCACTTTTATCTTGGACACCCCATTCTGCAGTCAAATTAGTCAATCATTTGTTTTAACTCTGCAGCTAATGAACCTTTGAAGGCATGTTTTGCCATTTTTTTTAAAAATACACCTTCATAGCAGCATATGATATGCAATAAATTTCCACAGTAGTTTGGTGAGTGATAGGCATGTGGTGGGTATCCTTAAGATCAATACATGGGGATTGAGGAAAATAAACAATATAACATCTAATAACACGCCAGTGAGGAAAGGTGCACAGCTGAATAAATGTGAATGTGAAAAATCTAAGAAAAGCCAGCACACAAAGTCCATGAGCCAAATAAATGATAATTTATTTAAACCAACCAAGAACAGACTGGTTTTGACATAAAGCCTTCATCAGTGTTGTTCAAAAAACTGGTCTGTTTTTGATTGAAGAAAATAACCCATCTAGTGATCTTGCAAAGGACACAAATATAATATTTCCCAAATTTCCTCATTATAAAGCAGTCTCAGCACAAGTGTAAGTGTGATGCTTCAGTATCCCCAAAAGTCCAACATGCAAAATATGCCTCAGGAAACAATGTGATGTGTCTAAATGGTGCACTTCTACAACCCTAAAGTCACATAATCTGATTTTTAAAACTATAGAACATCAAAAGCCTCTTTTCTACTAATATCTACTGAAGCTCTGAGGCAGTTCACTATTCTCAATCTTTAAAGGTATTTTTGTGAAGTCAATGTTCTCCTCTCAGATAAATTTATAGACATGCCTTATCTCAGCAAATCTGGACCGATAAGGCTTTAATTTATTTTATTTTTTTATTTTACATTTGTTGACCGGGAGAGTCCAACTGGATTACAAGTCCATTTTCAGTGGAGGCCTGGGGAGAATAGCTCCAAGAGAACAATTTTTTACAAAACATAGTTTTAAGGACAGACTTTTGACATACAATTTCCATAGAAGAGACTTTGACATACATATTAACTAATGGTTTACCTTTAAAACCGCGTATTGCAGAAGGGCAAACAGAACATTTCTGCAAGGCAGTCTGCAAAGTTTGCAAATGCCGAACGGAAAAAGGATCGAATGTGAAAAGAGCGAATGCACAGTGAGATTCGCTCATTGCACATTTGACATTCTGGGGCGGATTGCACTATAGTGGGGATCGGGAAATGGTTCCTTTCCCCACTGTAGTGCGACCTCGGAGTTAGAATAATGAAGTAGGGGGTGTGGGGGGCACCACCCCCCACATGGGGGTGCTAGGGGCTTGCCCCCTGCTTTACACTTTGTTTTTTTTTCTTCGACATTAATGTTCAAAAAACAGTGAATCTGCTTTTTGATTTGCTGTTTGTCGAACATTAAGGACTATCGACATTTCCATTTTCGTAGTTTGGAGTAGCTCATATGAGCACTTGAACCACTGTGATTCGCGGTTTTACAGGTAAATCTTAACTAACAGATAGGATACATTTGTTCTCTACAATATAATATTACATTTTAGAATATATTCCTAAGTTTAAGATTCCTGTGATAGATTTACTATCAGAGTAAAAGCAGAGAGATGTGGAATAAGGCTCCGAGAGAGCAGATGATGCTCGCTATAGTTGAGAAGGATAACAAATTGATTTGCTATATGTCTTCACCTGGTTTTAGTTGAGAAGGATAACACATTGATTTACAATATGTCTTCTCCTGTTTTAGTTACTTATGGAAAGCACAAAATTGCTGGGGTAGTTTTCCCTAACTCCTGGAGAGATGAGATGAGCAGTAGATGAACAGTCCTAAGTGGGTACAGTACTATGATTAGTTGGCTTAGCAGAGTTACTTAAGTTAGGTGAAGTGTTCTAATGAGACCTTAGTCAGGGAGGATACAGGAGCACAGTTGATTATTCAAAAAGTGAGCTTTACCAAGTTTCTTGAACTGTGATGGGGATTTGTTGTCAGTTATGTAGGCAGGAAGGTTCCAAGTTTTTGCTATACAGTGGCTGTAGACAGACTTACCAGCTTCATTGTTATATTTGGTTACTTCAAAGAGGTTTTGTGTGCTAGACCTCAAGGGCCTGGCAGTTGTATAGGGTTGCAAAAGATTTTGTAGGGCAGGGGTATTTTCAGAGTTATGTATTATTTTGTGGGTTAGTGATAGTTGATTGAGTTGAAGTAGTAGTGGTAGTTCTAGCCAATTGAGTTTTTTTAGGCATTCACAGTGATGTGTTCTGATGGGAGAGGTTGTAGCAAATTTGGCTATCTTATTATAACAACTATCAAGTTTGTTTAGGTCAGATTTGTGGAGATTTGTAAGCACGGGGGAGGCATAAAGTAGTGTGGATAGTAGGTGAGTCCTCACTATTGTAGTTTTGGAGTGGTCAGTGAGGAACTTTTTATTGTGATACAGTAGGCCAAGTTTTTTATGTACTTTTTTATGGTTATAGAAATATTTAGGCCAAATTTAAGGAGATTATCTATTTCAATCACTAAGAGTTTGGTATGATTTGTGTGGGTGATTGTGGTATTGTTAAAGGAGGAGAAGAAAAAAGAATCAGTGGGAGGTGTGGCTCTGTGGGAGCTAAAGAGTACTAGCTTTGTTTTACTTGGGTTCAGAATGAACCTTTGGTTTGTAATCCAAGTTTCTGAAGGGAAAAGCATTCTTGTGTTAGGGAGTGAAGGATGTCAATTGATTTAGCTGCACATATTATGGTGGTATCATCTACATATTGCACTATTGAGGCTTTAGGAATACTGTTTGGGAGCTGATTGGTGAAGAGGTTAAAAAGAAGTGGCCTCAGGATGGAGCCTTGCGGTAATCCTAGGGAGACTGGTAGGGAGGGGGAGAGTTGGTTTTGTCACATAACAGCTTGTTTGAACCAGGAGATGGTAGGGATGGTAAGATTTAGAGTTGCTAGTGAAAGAAGGAATTTATTGTGGTTAACCATATTGAATGCTTTGGACAAGTCAAGGAAGGTGACATATACAAGGAGTCCATTGTTTCTATGAGTATTGACAATGTTGGTGAATTATGTTAGTGCTGTTATTAAATTGAGTGGGGATGTCTTCTTGGTTATCTATTTTTGGGGTTGGCGTAGTTGTTTTACCTGGTTGTAGAATAGAGTTAATTGCTGCCCAAAATTTTTGTGGGTTGTTCCTGTGCTTATCTTGTAACATTTAGTAGTAAGATGTTTTGTCTGTTTTGGTGAGTTTTTTGGCTTTGTTATGTAGTTCACCATATATTTGATTATTCAATTGGGATTTACTGTTGAGGTAGTTGGTTCAGGCCTTGTTTCTTTTTTTGAGGAGGGATTTTGTGTCTGGGGTTAACCAGGGGGCATATTTAGTTTTAATTCTTGTTGTTCTGGAGGGGGCGTAATGTTTAATTAGGTAGCATTGAAATATAGTACAGCTTCATCAAGAGGTACATTTTTTAGAGGGGTCCAGTTGCACATTTTAGGTCATTTATAAAGTTGGAGCGGTTAAAGTGCTTTTTGCTTCTAATTAGGCACATAGATTTTGGGTCACTTGTGGTGATTTTGACGTGAATAAAAATGTGGCTTGGAGGTCACTCAGGGTTTCTGGTAGACACCTTGCTAGGGATATCAGTGATGGATGGGATACGAGTATCCAATCTAGAGTGGATTGGTGTTTCGTTCTCTTGTCTGTTCTTGTGGGGAAGTGATGAGTTGGGTTAGGCCATGTAAATTAATATGGGAGAGTGAGTTATGACTGGAACAGTTTTGCCAGTCAGTATTAAGGTCTCCTAATACTATGCTTTCCTGGGGGAGGGAGTTAGATATCCATTCTAGGAGTTTTTTCTGTAATTGGAATATTGTTGCCTGGAGGGATATAGCATCCTAGGATGTTGATGTGTTTGCTATCATTAAGTTTAAGTTTTGTTAGAGTGATTTCAACTTCATTGAGGTCTGAGGTTGTTATGTCTACTTTCTCAAGGATGAGGTGATATTTATACACTATAGCAACATACCCCCCCTTTTTTTACCTATTCTATCACTACGAATTATATTGTAACCTGGCAGAGTGATTTCATTGTTGTGGTTGCCTGGTTTAAGCCAGGTCTCTGTTAGCATGACTATCTCAGGTTGATAAAAGGAGAGTAGTGCATGAAGGTCGTGGACTTTGTTTAGTATACTTCTGACATTAAATGTAAAATTAGGAGCGTGGATTTGTCTCAGTGGAGTAAGGTATCATTCAGGTTGAGGGTTGGGGCTCCTAGATTTTGTGGGCCTGGGTTTGGCTGTATATCACCGTAGCTAATGAGTTGGATTCTGAGCATTCTAAACCTGTATCTTCACAATTCTGGGTCTATCTGACTCTACAAACACATCATGTGATGTCTGTATAGGAACTCAAGTAAAGTAGACTCCTATACCTAACATCACGTTTTTGCAGGGATGCAAGCCCACTGTCACCCCCTGTGGGGGGGGCTGCACCCTCCACACCCCTGCTAACTGTATATTCCAACTCTGAGATTGCACTACAGTGAGGAAAGGGATAGATTTCCATAACTGCACTGTACAGCACTCTGTACAGTTCTTCAAATTAATATTAGCGAATGCACAGTGCATTCACTGATATAAACTTTTGAACATTGAGATGTTCAGCCAGATGAAAATTCGAACATCTATGTTTTGAATTTTCAGTCTGTGTGCATCTCAACTCAAGATTATGATAGTAAACCACTCTAGACATGCTACTTTCAATAAACGCACCCTGGAATCAGTTTAATAAAGCTTTTCCACCTTCATCACCCTGCAAGGGCAACAACTTTGGTAAAGTTTTTGCATTCAGTATTTCTTTCACACACCTACTGGGAGAGCTACCATTTATCAACAACTTTAATGGTTTCCTTTAACATTCCATGCCTCAGGCTAAAGTTTTATTTCCTAGGATTAGGCGAATAAGCAGAACATGTTTAATGTTTTCTATCAAATAGTATTTGGTGAGACACAGTTCAAGTTAAATATGGATAATAACAAAATTATGAAGTAAAGTTCATGAAGTACCATCTGACTGAAGCATACTGATTCGGAAAAGCAGTCTTCAAACAATGTACCTTGAATTTCAGAAAATTTCAGTTTTTTAACAAAATATCATAGCCCTAATGTTGACTTTATAAATGTGTATATATTTAGTGCAATTAGAACAAGCTTTTATGTAATGCAGAGACCATATTACAGAAGGTTGTTAAGAAGTGGACAGAGAAGTAGGAATAAATAGCTGGCTATGTATAGAGGGCAATAGAAAAAATGCAGAAAGATAAACATATTTCAAATGCCATACAAAGAATGAGATTAAGGGCTTATGGATATTATTCTGACGGGTGAGAGTAGACATATTTCTGGATCCATCTTTCTTTTATTTGTTCCAGTTTTGTTCTTTCCTCCCTATATCTCATAATGTGTCATTTGTTGCTTTTCTTTTTCTCACTTTCATCCTTAGCTACCCCACCTGCATTTTTTTCTTCCTCTTAAATTTACTAAACTCTGTACATTTGAAAACAATTAATTAAGGTGCTTTTGTCTGAGGCTGTAAGCAAACATAACCATGTACATCATAGTATAAAATTCCTTGGAACAATGTATTTATTATGTGCTATAAGAAGTGCTAGCATTAAAAAAATGGTAACATTTCAATACTTTTTTTCTGTTAAATTAGTTTTCCTTCTTGGAGATTCTGGCAAAATGCTTTTTCCTTAAACTTGTCAGCTAGATTAATTTTTCAGATCTGGAAAGATATAATACATACAGCAATGCATTATTTGTGGTAGGGTCTACGATTATATGGGGTGGGTATTGCATTCTAAACATAGGCAACTTAAGTTTATAATTATAAAAATTCTGTCTATACCCCTTGCATTTGTCTGAGTGCAGTTCAGAACACAGATTTGCTAGTGTAGGAAGTATAACACAAACAATTTCATACTGAAACTTTGTTGTAATTTTCAACCATGTAGATACATATGCACTCACATGCACATACACACACACACACACACACACACACACACACACACACACACACACACACACACACACACACACACACACACACACACACACACACACATACATTACATTAACTATAACTAGGTAACACAAGAAGATGAAATTGATTGTAATATAATTTAAAACCTCTGGGTTATCTTCAAGCCAGTGGGACATGCTGCAAAAAAAAAAAAAAAAAAACAGTACACAATCTCACAGAGGCTTTCCAGAAATATTGAATATAATTGCTTTGACTTCAAAACCAGACTGATGTATCTCATGGCTGGGATGGGTTATTTATATGGTGTCAATAGATTTCATCGATCACCTGAGCTGGTATCCATAAAAGGCTAATAGTAAACAAATTAAATAGTCTTCGTGAAAACCCCAGGGTAACAGTGTATGTAAATCACAGTATGTCAAGAAAACTCAATAGTTAATAGGAATTGTGGTCTATTAACTGGAAAAATGCTTACCAGTAAAAAATAAAGGCATCAGTAGTAGGGCTTGCCCTTTTTAATGCATTTATCCATAACTTTACAGAGATCTGGAAATTAAACTAGTCCTTTTATTTTGCAGAAAGCACAAGGATGTCCAATAAGTTTAATCAAAATTAGGGGTACAGTGCGTGAAAAGGGAGTATACAAGATTAACGATGAGGTGTGGGGAATAACATCTTAATTTATTGTTAGAAATTTTGTGTGATGCACTCAGTAATGAAACTCATACATTTGATTAGATAAACAGCTGTTCAACAGAAAGATAAATTTTACCTCAGTCACGGGAAGAAGGCCATTAGCTGTTTATTAAAAATTGATGCCACAAGATTGAGAAAGAAAATGAAGCTGCCATTTTCTTTGTTTTGTTTAATACAGAATGTGAAATCAATTCTGTATGTCACACCAACAGACAAACTGGATATTTATAGTGCAAATCTTACATCTCTAGGACAAAAAGTCTATTCCAGAATACTTCAGCCTGTGTACTTATAAGTTGCTTTTTTAGTGGAAAATAGATTTCATTAATATAGTGTCATGAAATTTATGAAGTCCTACCTCACATTTCCTGACCTCCCTTGTAGTCTAACAGGTATGTGTGCAGTAGCTGCAAAGAAGAAAAGCATATTTTTTGCCCCAGGTTCATTTCTATGCTGCTGAAACAAAACCGTCATGGATCACAGTAGTAACTTGCTTGAAGAAGAAGCGAAGGTTCTGCTTGTGCAATAGTTGTATTTAGAGATGTAATACCAGAACCATCCCAATTTTCCTGCAGCAGATTTGTTGGAAAATACCTCAAAAACAGCAGGTCAAGACTCAGCTTATTGAAAAAAAAAGATTATGCTACTCCATAAAAAGAGTCAAGAATCAGTTCCCTGTTGAAATGTTGGCACTCAAAACGCTGAATATTGATATGCTGAAGAAAACAGCTGAAAATCTAGATGAGTAAATCTCAAAGATCACTCTTCTCCTTTAAATTTGTTTTTTTTGCATGGGGGCAAACCCACCACACCCCCTAAAGTTAGATATATAAACTCAGAGATCACCATACCTTAGTGGAAAAGGGAATATTCTGGGAAATGGCCATCTCATACTTGATATAAGTAAGTCCGTTCTTTCAACCAAGTTAATATGTTTCAGGACTGGCTCTAGTGAGTACTGACATTTCAGATGGTTAACCAATAAATTACTACATGCATTGCACATGCATGGATGAACTGAATGAATACACAAGCAAACAAACAGGCAGACATACAAAGAAACAAGCAAACAAAAATAAAGATAGCTAGTATACATTTAAAGCAAAGTGCTAACACAGTTATATTGAAAGAGGGAAGTAGAAACCTATTGTTGAAATATTCCAAATAGAGGAAACAAACAAAATACCAGATTTTGTTTGTTTGTGTCTTTCGGGTTTTCCCGGTTAGGGGTCACCACAGCGGAACTCCGGTCCACTAATAATTGGTAGTGGATTTTTACGTACCGGGTTACCAGCCCTGACGCACAACCTTCAATGAAGGCATGGCCCATTCACGTATGCCTCCACACAGAAGACGCTCTAGCTGAGAATCGAACGGGACAACATCTTGCTATGAAGCGACAATGCTACCACAGCACCACCACCGCAGTACATAATGATAGTAATTAAAAGATGACACACAGTAGGTAACCAACAGCGACACTCAGTTTGTAGCGAGTGAGGCAGTGGAATGGATAACAGTTCTGCTACAAAGAAATGATTTGTGAGGCACTAGTCTTTCCTACTCATCTTTCACAAAAATTGACCTTCTGTTGGACACATAACTGAAAACATTAGTAATGATAACATAAAAAAATCTTGCCCTGATAAGTTGTGAAACTTTCAGAGACAGCTAGTTTGCTGTAAAGGTACGCAAATAAATAGTACAAAAATATATTAAAAAAAAAATCAAGAAACAACGGTATAATGACAGTATACAATATCTGAGTATGGCTTATGCTGGACTTTCCTTAGAACTGTTGTATGGACTTCACTCAGGCTTTGCATTAATGCCTTGGAATGATGAAAATCAAGTGCAGGTCTCATCAGCGGAAAATATGATCATGTTTTTCTATATAGGTAGTTGGTAAGATCCCATGTAGGATGCTATGTATAGATCTGGTGACCTTGTTAACTTTACAAGGGTGTGGACACAACAAAAGCATTCAGAAGAAGGAGGAAAAAACTTGTACATAATCTACTTTGAAATTCACGTGCAATGTGTCTTAAAGAGCATAATGCATATTATCTTGAAGGATGTTCTAAAAGAAGGATGTGAGGCAAGATGAAAACTTTTTAGTCCCTTTATGGAATCATTAGGGTCCAAGAACTATCACTTTCAAAAAAAATGTTATATAAAAACAGAATAACATAATTTAGAGATACACTGTGAACTGTTCTTTGAAAATATAAAGCAGTGATTCACAGAAAAGATAATGCTAACTGACTGGAACAGCTTTACTGAAGGGTTACTGATGAGGAGAGAATTAAAGACTTCATAAAACAAGTATAAGGATATTCTCTAGAAGGAAAAATAAACTGTTGATTAAGACGTCTACATCTTATCCACTGCATACAAAATGGCATATTAGGTGTTCATGAGGCTCTTCTCTGCCATGAATTTATGATGTGTTTTATTTGGGTCTATATTAGTTAACTGAAACTCCAATTCCACAAATACCTATTCATTGACCCCTGTTCAGTGAATGTTCCTTTATCAAATGTTCAGCTCAGCGAACATTTTTCCCAGGGCACTGAGTTAGTTAGCCAACATGTGGAGATTTACCCTTTTCCCCATTGTAGTGTGATCTTGGAGTTAGTATATGTAAACATGAAGGTGTGGGGGTGCAGACCCCCACTTTTGGGAGTTTGTTATACTGCAGTGTGTATCACTTGGTATGTTGACCTACTAAATGTGTTACCTTGGAAAATGTTTGCTGAGTTGTGCATTCGATAAAAGGGTAGTTCACTGAATATGAGTAGATGAATAGCTATTCATGGAATTGGTGTCTCGATGAAATAATATGACCTGCTTTATTTAGTTCAGAAACATGACATGATCAATCCATATTATGTCAAGTCTCACAAATACAAATTTTACACATTAAAAATGTAAAACTAATAAAATCAAGTATAATCAAATGCAAATTAAAGTAATGTATGGTTCTGCAGTGGGAATTCATCTTCCACAGTCTGGATAACCTAATAAACCAGCAAACAAATATCAGTGTGATTGGAAAGCAGAGTAAAAACCAAACACTAATATAAAAAACAAGGATTCTAGTAATGCTTTGGCTAAACATTTGTTAGCATGTAAGTCTTCTTTTTTGCAATGGATGAACTTTTAAATGTTTCCCGTGGTGGCGATCATAATAGTATGCTTGAATGCAAGGAAGTTAGGTGGCAAATTGATTTAGAAGCAGACAGGCCTCATGGTTGAATTAATTAATTAATAATACATTTTTTAAATTTCTTATTTATACAATACTTATAGTAACAATTATTATTTATTATACAATAATTGGCTATTAACATTAAAAAATGCGCACTCTGATTGGCAGCCCAACCAACGTGCCCATTGTAAATTGAGCATATACCAATAGAAAAAAGTCTGATTGCCCAGACATTCTTCTATTAATATATGCCATGGAAATTCTAATTTTCTTTAACTTATGCATCTGCAGTACATTAAGAAAGCCTCAGGATACTGAGGAAAAATGCAGAACAGCATGGCCCCATTATACAAGGCCATTATTTAAGAAAAAGTAAGTACTTTTTTTCTTAAATGATGTCATTGTATAATAGCAATAACTCACAGCTGGGTGTGGGTAATCCTGATTTACCCACTGTTGGCATTGTTTGGTCATGAAGGCGATTACTCACACCCAGCCATGGATTATTGATGTAATTTCTATCATGTTGAAGGTGTTTATTTCAATAATATTTGTTAAATGTGGCGGTATGCATCTTTTTAAGAGCTGTATTGGATTTTTTTTCTGCGACTGGCTGATTATCCACATGTGACTGTGACTTAGGTTTTAAAAATGGTCAAACTACTACCTTGTGTTTTCTGATGAAGTTCTGATGTTTATAATAAAAGAATAAAAGCACTCAACTTTCTGAAAGGTTTTGGTGGCTGTATGCTTTTCCTACTAGCAACCTAATAAACTAACCTCAATTTATTCTAACCAGGAGGTTGAATGAGTATCTGGATTACCAGAAAATGAAATCTAAGCATTTACTTTACTATGAAGTACTGCAGCCTTATAGATGATATATTTAGTAAGATGAGGTATGGGGCAGCACAGCCTCCCATTTCTTGAGTGCATCTGCAAAAATTTCTACTTTATATTTAGTTGTGCTGATTTCATCGGCTTATGTTATCTTTTTTGTACTTCATTATGTAAACTAATGCAACTCACTGTTTTTTTGCATCATTTTTAACTATGCAGTATGTCAGCCTTGTTATTCCTGACATCACTAGCTTAGCTTTTTTGAATGCATCTGAAACTCATGAAGTTATTAATGGATGCATCAGACACTTTTTCATTAAAGAAGCACGCAACCTTTCCAAGTTTAACCCATAAATGTTCATTACTAACCTATTATCTGTTAACTGGAACATTTTAAAAATCCTCACCCTAGATGATGCTGTAAATTAATTTAATACAACTTTTCTGA